>NC_066316.1:27741908-28043074 GCF_022539315.1 Serinus canaria
ATAAGGAGTGCTGCTGAAGGCAGGGAGTAACCAGTTCATGGTTATCTGCTGTGATCAAAGCCCTGAGAGTTTGAGATGGACGTTATTCATCGCAGCCACTGTGACTGAGGCCATTTCATATGGAAACAATTAAGAGGCAAAAAGCATATCATAACAAAGGAATGAGAAGAAAGATCAGGAAATACAAGCAGATTGGATCATTCTCTAAAAATGGATACAGTATTTACTGTTGGCAAATATAATAAATCTAAGATTTGAGTTACCACAGGACAGCAGACAGGACTCTGAATTGCAGATTTTTTTATGCAGTCTAAGAGGAAACACTTGAGATTAATGGTGAATGTAGAATTTAGGTCTAGAATAGAATAAAATGTAACTTATTTCATATGTGTGCAGAATGGAATCTGAAGAGGTTTAAAAAGTCACAATGGGAAATTATGTAGAAATGAAAAGCAAAGAGGAAATAAAAAAATATGGTCCATGACCATTTCCTTAAAAGACAGGGGAAAATCTAAATGGACATTAAAGAACATCCACAGAAATTTGCACATTTTCTTGAGACCAATATAAATGCAGCCAGAAACAGAAAATGGCAAAAGAAAAGAATCTCTTTCTAAGAGGTGTTTACTCTTACAGGCAGTAAAAATCCAGGGGGAGGCTTTTCCCCCCACTTCTAGTGGAGAGCAAGTGAGGCAGTTACTGGAAAGCATATACCATAATAAAGAATTCTGAAACAGCATTTAATATTTCTGTCTGGCTGAGTAATTAAATGAACAAATTTTCAGCACTAAGCAGTATGACATAGCCTGTCAGTCATGCACAGCTGGGAGCCAGGATGTCCATGTCTCTCAATTCCTTAGGTAGTCATCTGAACTTGCAGGAAACTTTGGAAATCACTGTCAGCAGCTACCAATACTAGGTCTCCTAGTGCTGTTCTGCCATGTCCTGGTGCTGTATGCACACTCACCCACCAGTTTTCAATACATCACAGCCTTGAGTGAATTTAACATAAACTTGCATTGTCAGGTGATAGCAAACTGCCATCCAACTCCTCTCTCGACCATTGCCTTGGAGACTAATTTCTATTGCTGCTGAAATCAATTTGAGTTTTATGACTGGCCTCACTGGAGCCAGGATTTGGCTTAGTGTCTGGATGTAAGCAGCTAATCGTTTTTCTGACAACAGCTCAGGGCTGGTGTAAGTCAAAGCAAAAATATTTAATGCCTTGAGACTAGCAGATCATCCCATTCATGCTCTTGGCTTACCTGGCAAAAGGGGTATCAGGTATTGATGCCTTCATTCCTGTTCGAACACCCTGCTTTCCCCTTTAAATAACAGGAATGCATAAGTGGAAGTCATCTCACTTCTTCAGAAAGCTGAGAACTGTGCAAACACTCACTAAAACTGGCCAACATACACTGAGCAAAGGGTTGGTGAAGGGAGCACCTGAACGACAGACCTGGCCTAGTGCCTCCACTGTCATCCTCCATCATCCTGCCCTCCCTCTACTCCCTTCACACCTCCACTACTCCTCACAACATGTGACATTCTGCATCTCACTTTTCTGAAGCTACCAGAGCTGGAGAAGGCTGTGCTGCTGGGCTGGGTAGTGTTGGCCCTCAGCGCTCTCCCTCCGGCTGCTTCTCCCTTGCTGGAGCATCCCTTGGAGGCAGTGAGTATACCTCCTGCACTTCCTGCTGCTCATCCCTAAGCCACCAGCTTTGATCACTCAGGCAAACATTAAGGCTGCCAGCTGCAAATCCATGTGATTTCCAGTCCTTTCCCAACTTTGGCAAATGCTTTTGCCTAAGCAGTAGTGCAGTGGAGCATGGCAGGAGGCAGGCAGTTGGGCGAAGGGATAGTCCCACACAGGATGTGAGTTTCATCCATCTACTGGCTGGACACAGAAAACAGAGGTTGCAGAACAAGTAACCCTGGGTGCCTTTCGCATTTTAGAAAGAGCTACATATATGACACCATTTCTCCAGAACTTCCCTTTAAATAGTAAAATTTCTGCCCATTTGTATTCACAGGTCTTACGATCCTATTTTTAAGCAGAATGTAGGTGTTCACGAACAGCGGGTGTGAGACTGACAGCACTAGACCAGAGCTCTCCATTTGCAGAATAACTGCTGCACTGACTGCTATGTTGCAACTCCTGCAATGGAAATACCGAGGACTCAAAGGGCCTTCCCATCCCTGAGCTTATTTTGCCTTTAGCAACTAAGATGGGCTGTAGATGTGTGTGTGTGTTCACATGCATGTTCAAACACTTGCTAAAACAGACACAAGATTATCAGTCCTTCAGACAGTAATTACTTTTAAGCCTCAGCAATTAATTTTAATTTTGTACTCCATTGCCATGGAAGTAGCTTTTCACGGACGCTTTGAGTTCTCTCAGGCATCCTTAAAAAACATGTTTCGGTCTCCTTCTTCTTTATTTGCTAACTTTTTGTTCTTAAATATAAACAGCTCAGGCTCAGGTACTTGTACCCAACTTTGGAAATACCAATGGTTCTTACCAGTTTTCAGAGAACACCCTGAAGTACACTGCTGTGCATAGCAGGAGTAGCTTATGCCTCTAAGCCATCATTTAACAGGCGATTCTGCAATTGAGAACAATAATGTTGGTATTCTGATCCTTTCTCCCACTCCACCTCAGTCAGAAACACCTTCAGAAAAAGAATCCATGGCAGAATCCCTCTGACCGTTTAAAAAGCTGCCTTGGATTCCTTACCTGTCCCCTGAGCCATCTATTCTGCACATTACAAGGTCAGGAGTAGAGCCAATACCAATGCCTTCCCTTTCTTGAAGCATGCCAGGTATATTACTGAATTAAGGGAGCTCCTATACTTTCCTCCAAGACTACAGGCGTACAATTTCCAGCTATTTCTCTGAGCCCTCTAGTCCCCATGTTAATGTGCTTTGGCTTTTGGTTCAAGTTATTAGGAAGGAATCTTCTTGAGCCTAAATTTTTCTTTGCTTCCTTTCAAGAATTTAAGGTCAAGTTATAATTTTCTCTTACTGTCTCTGGGCTTGTCTAAAGAAGAGCAAAATTCCTTTCATTTTTGTCATTTCCTGCCCCCTCCCCCTGCTCACTGGAATGGTTTTGTTAATGTGCTGTGCTTGTATTCTCAGCCCTCTGATAACTGTTTAAAGAGCTGCTTTTTCCTTGCAAAACTAGAAGTGGATAAAAGCATCATGCCAATTCTGGATGCTAGAGAAAGCATAGGCAGAAGCTGCCTCTCTGCCACTTCAGAGGTGTCATGGTCAGGCAAGGAAAATGGGAAGAGACCAGTGCCATGGCCCTGTCTTCCCATGCTCCAGCTGGGAAATCTGATTTCTGAGCTTTGTTTTCTTTCCCAGTATTAGAAATATCTGTTATACAGAAAGAAATTCTGCTATAAAATGAATATAAATGCTGTTATGCAAAAAGATCAGGACCAAGGTTCTTAAGTAGCTGGGAGCCCAAAGACTAGATTTGGGATGATCCAAGGCCTGCCCCTGCATAGAAACTGTATGCAAATCAGCAACACAGCCTCTTGCTGTGAGGTCATCTGAGGCTTCTTATCCACTCTCCCGATTTTATGGTGGGATCTTTTGTGACGAGGCTCAGCCCTGCCCTTCCTTCTGTTCATTTTTTTTAAGTCCTTTTGCAGTAGTCAGTTCTCTAAAGTGCCATTCTCTTTCCTTTGAGTTGACTGAGAATCTGGGTTAAAGTGACTGACTGATGTGACAACAAAGGAGCGAATGTCATCAGGTCCAAAGGGTTTGATGTGCTTTTGGTTATGAAATGTACTCGGACAGCCCAAGTTCTGTGCCAGATTCATATTTGATTTCATGGGACTTGACTGGCTGTAACTGAAAGAGCTGGGGCCATTGTTGGGAAAATGGCCATCTCCCTTACAGGGGCAAGTTAGTACTCATAGGAGCTGACAGCCTGACAGTCTGATCTTCCAATCACCCATAAGCACCAGTCAGAATGAGCAGTGACAATGCAAGTTTCTTCATCTTTAATTCACTGATAGGTCAAATTCTCTTCATAACCCCTAAGTATTGTGCATACTTTTTATTACCAGCCAGAACTTTCCTTCTTCCAGCAGTATAGAGTGTATAGTGCATGGTTCCCCTTGACAGTAGCTACCTCCTCTCCCTCCCTTCCTCCTCCTCCTTCCCAGCCATCCCCACCTCTCCAGTGCCTGTGGCAGCAGCAGTATCCTGCTTTCTCTGGGTGAGACACCACCACCACCTGTACCCTTCTGCCTTGGGCTCCTCTGCTCATTCCATAGTGGCAGGCACTGTTTGGTCACAGTCACAGCAACAGTGACCCCCACAGCAGCTGAAGGGAAGCTGGAAGGGTTCATGCCCTGTTGCTTTAAGGGCCCCAAAGCAGGCTCTGTGGAGAGGATCCCAAGGCAGTATCCACTCTCAGCACCTGCCTTTCAAAGTCAGGAGGACTCTGGCTTGATGCTTTGCAGCATTATGCTGGGCAGCGCATGATGGAGTGCAGGGAGGGTCACACAAGAGGAGAGAATTTTCTGCAAGTAACAGCCATGCATTTGCTACCATTATTTGTTAAGAGTCATAAAAACAGCACCTAGGATGCAGGTGTGTAACTCTGCCCTATCTCTGTATGTGTGAGGCCCCCCTACATGGTTCATGCAGCTGCATAGTAGTACAATATACTCAGAAATCCTAAACTCTCTCACATAAGGAGAAAACTATTTTGGTCTGCATCATCATGAAGGCTTTCCCAAAATGTCCCTGTTTTGTCTGTCTGCTGATCCTTAACTTATCTAAAATCTCTCTCGGCTAATGAGGACCATGTGACAGTCACACTTCATTTTAAGAGGGTGGAGGGGGAAAGGGAGTTGGTGTTGTGGCATATAGATATTAAAAAAAAAACATCAAATAAAACTTGGCATTGTAAATAGAAATCAATGGACTGCAAAATTGTATTTGTTCTAGCTGGAAGGAATACTTCCAAGTTCCAAGCTGTTTGTCCCTTTCCAGGGAGACACGGGGTTTGCTCCATTTGGACTGTAAATGTAAGGCTGTTGTCAAGTGAGACTTGAACCTTCCTACCTTCACAACAGTTTATGCATATGAGAAAAAATTAATCTCACAACATCTCATGAGACACAAATCTTAGTCCTTATTTAGAGAGGGAATGAAGGGAGAGTGGGTATTTTTGTATGAAGCCATGAATCTCTGTTAGAAGTGAAATGCTTGGCTTCTGGTGTTATACTGAGAAATTCTGACTATGTCCCTCTTAAAATTCTTTCAGTATCTACAAACTGCAGGCAACATAGTATCTGAACAGTAATAATTCATGATAAAGCACTGTAGTGGCTAGCAGGTACACCATAGCCCTGTAACTCCCTGTGACCTTGTCTAGCTGCAGCTTTCAGCTCAGGAAACCTGAAGGTGTCACAGGGACAGATTTGTTTCTCATCTGCACTACACTCAACTGCTGCTTTTCTGAAAATCTGATTCTTGATCTTTTATAAATCCTAAGAAAGCTATATGACCCAAAACTCTGCTCAACTAAAATATTTATATATTACCTGACAGAAGACACAAAAATGTTCCTATTATGAACAGTCCATTATTACCAACTTATCTATGACATCTGCTTTTTGTCTTTTCCTCTATTCTGTTAATAATGACGATTATTTATCTTAGACACAGAAACAAATGGCATTTCTTACACTTTCTCCTTGTCTCTAAGTGCATGTACTTACCATATAAAACCTACATTGTTCTAAGGAATTTTATCAGTCTGACTTGCATTGGTCAAAATCCCTCCAAAACTGTTTTCCCAAGACTTAATATATACAGTTCTAAGAACAGATTTAATTTCATTTCCAAAGATTGTGGTGTTTGAAATTCATCACCTTGAGTATGGGAAACCAATCAAATGAACCTTGCAAGGCTGAAGGAAGTTGTTTTCAGACTTGAGAGGGTACAACTGGGTAGGAATTTTGGCAACCAAACTAAGACTTGACAAGAGGGTAAAATGAAAGCTAAACAGAGAAGACAGTTGTTAATGATCACAACTTTTTCTTTGAAGTCTGAGTAGGTGATGCTGGAGATTAGAACAAAGCAGTAAAAGATTATTAGGACAAAGAACCTGGAATTTGCGACTTTTAGCACCATGGATGGTGCTCTGTAGGAGGAGTCTCTTCATGCCATCAACCAGGACTGTCCTACCAAAGAGTTGTGCCTTCTAAAACCATTCTCAAAAAATTTTAACTGTATGGAGTATGCTATGCAAAGTACTTATCAAAAAATAGATACCAGCTCTGTCCTTGATATTAAATAGGATCATTTGGATTACTGCAATCAAATATTAAAAAAAAAAAGCATTCATTATGAATGTGAATTTACATCCCTTCAATTGTAGAAATGATCAGAAGAATATCTCATTTAAAATTAGCATTCTTTAAGTAAGACTTAAAAATTGAATCGACTGGAGAATAATAGCCTATCCAACTCTTTGCTGCCTTCAACTCTCTTTAAAATAAGAACTTTTTCTTAAGAAATATATAAACCATTATTATTTTCAGCCCATATCACTTATGCAGCCCTGATCATTTTGGGGTGAGAGTTATTTTGGGTTGGTTCCATTGGGATAAAAATGCTGATGGAGTTGGTAATTCCCTATATCAATGCTCTTGATTAACACCAAATGCACAAAGCTCTTTGTCCTTGAACTTTTAGAACCAAGACAAAACCAGAAAGAAGAGGTTTTGTTTGCAATTCTATGTGTCTTTCTTGAAAGCACTGTGCCCAAAGTCCCTCCCTCAGATTTTGTTTGGGGTCACACTGCTGAGGCCACCCCCAGCTACACCTGAGCCTGCTTGCCTCTCTTCTGTTTCTGTCTCTCTTCTACCCTCCAAGGAAATTGCTGCCTTCAAGCTGATCTCTGCCTGGATGGGTAGATTAGTTCCTAGCAAAACCACCCTGCTGCTGGGTTCACATTCCTGAAGAGCCTGTCAGGGAGCCTGCCCAGCTCCAGTTTTTAAAGTGATCTGTTAAGACAAAGAATGGTTAATGCCCTAAACTCAATCATTGCTGTTGTCAACACTGTCCCACCACTACTGCCACTTCCCAGGACTGTAGCTAGAGAGCTCCAGTATCACCCAGCCCTGAACCTGGGCTTCTCCGCATTTTGTATTGCACCCCTTCGGCATTTCCAGACACAGCTTCTCAGAACAAGAAGTATTAGGCCATGGGAACTATTTAGGGCTTGGCTTTGCTGCTCCTTCTATGATTATGACTTTGAACTAATGTTGTCTGTGATTGCTTTTGTCTGTCTGCCACTTCTCGCTATTCTCAGCTAGATATTGCACTGGAAATGCTGTTTAATAGGAACCTACCCAAGGCTCCTGGGTGCCAGTGTGCCCAGATGCCATCTTTTGTGAACTCCAGCACTCGTCCACACTGCCACCCTTGAACCATGCTGCCCAGGCTGGGGACAAAGCTTTCAATTGCCCTATGGACAAAAAGGAATTATTTTTCTTCTTCAGAGGCTACACAGAGGGAAATATGTGTTATTATGGTAAAGGAGAAGGCTGTTTGCAGTGAATGGACAAGATCCATCTGTCAGCATAAAACGTTCATAGAGTGGATACTGAAGCCAAGGCAGATTATTTCTAGGGCATCACAGCCCTTTATTCAGTTGGGTGTTTACCCAGCTTCTTGTCTGTTAGCAAACTAACTTCCTTATATTTCAGAGGAAATGTGGTGAATGGCAGATCACAGGTCAGTCACTCGATGCCACTCCACATCTGTACATTCAACCAAACCAAGCGATCTTTGGCCCTAGCAGAAGCAAAAGTCAACCATATGTACACAATATATCTGCACACAGAAAGCAGCAACAAAAACCTCCACAAGCAAACCCAGGCCAAACCACTCCAAAGATTATAAGTAACTAAGCAGAACAAAGGTCTATCCCTAAATGCTAAAGATCAACATAAGGGCTTATTTATGGCTGATAACATACCATGCCCCACAGTTAAGGACTTTTTATAGCTGAACAAAACCTGACAATCAGTTTTTATGTAGCATATCTCATAAAAATACGGGAAAGTGCTCAGCTAAGAAGGTCAGTATTGTTATCTCGTTCCTTGGAAAGCTGAGCAGCAGAGTGGAGGTAAAGGTGCCTAAGGAGCCCTATTAGAAGGCTGTAGGAGTCCAAAAGTCTTCTCCAACCAAAAGTCAGAAGTATGAAAGGGCCAGCTGTGCTTTACTCAGGTGGTTACACACACACTACCCCGTTTGCAGTAGGAATGTTTCCCAAACACTGCCAACATGAGTAGAGCTCCACCGACAGTGCTGGGAGTGCCTGTGGCAGCCAGGGCCACCCCGAGGCCAGGGGACAGGCAGACAGGAGCTCCTGCCCCGTCAGCTGCAGTATGAAATTACAGCACTTCAGCTGCCTGGCGGGAGCAGCATGTGCCCGCCCGGCCCCACCATGGCCATGGCAGGCTGCTCGCCCTGCACTCAAGTCCTGCCACCCACTCTGGCATGGGGGGATGGAGCAGGGGGAAGCACAGGATAGGAAGAAAGTCAGGAGGAGGGATTCACTGCATCCATCGCTCCTCTGCCATCCCAGCCGCTGCATCCTTCCCGTTCTGCTCGAACTCGTGCGCGCCTGGAGCTGGGGCCCTGCAGCAGCAGCAGCAGCGCCCAGGGCAGATGCAGAACAGCTTTGCAGCTGCATGGTGTCACTCCCTGCCCTGCAGGGCAGCCCTGGGGACAGTCTCCTGACCCCATGGTCATGCCCCTGACTGCTGGGAGGCAAGGAGATGACGTGGCCACATTTACTGTTGTATTTAACATGAAACATGCCACTGGTCTGGCCCCCTGGTTTCCTACACATTGCCAGGGAGTGGAAAGAAAACCTCTCACCACAGAGTTCAGAGTTCTTCACCAGGGAGAGAGGGCTGGATCGCTCTCCCTTTCCTTCTACGTGTGCAGGAAAAAACACCCCTCTCAGGATAACTTATTAACCCAAATTGCCTTCCATTCTTATCTCATTATGCTTGTAAGTCACACTGACAAGCTTTTGGCAAGACTTTCAGAGCCCTGCAAAGGTCTTCCACATGAATTTTCAGACTCGGTGGAGACCTGCCAGTGCTCGTTCCTTTACTTGACCAAGCAGCCTCAGCAAGGGAAGCTGTGGTGCAAGGCTCACTTCTTCTGTAAGGCTGCTGCATGTGCCTCTGGTTTACCCTGAATGAAACATGATCTTCAGTTTCCACATTTAAATCCCAGCAACATCCTCTGCAGCCTGTTGGTCAGTCTGCCTTTCAGCTCAGCGTGGGAAAAAGCTAGGAGCAGTCAGTCTGCCAGTAAGGATGCATACAGCAGACTGTGCATCTATATGTTGTCATGGAGATGCCATGGGATTCATCTCAGGGTTTTGCTGGTTGGGTTTCTTCCGCATCACACATTCGTACAGAAATTAGGTTTTGACAAAAATACAGTATCCAAAGTTTTCCAAAGCAGAAGTGGAACATAGATCTGTGTCAGAGCAGATCAGGTCACCTTACTCATGATGACTTACATAGGCCTTAATGTTTTATTTTCCACTTAAATTGCTCCTGATTTCATATCCACATAACATCACGGAGTTCAGAGAATTAAACTAGTCAAAAATAATCGAGGGGGGAAAGAAGCAGGCCATATGTTTTAAAAGCAACCATTTCAAAATGCAAGATGACAGAATAAAATAGTCTTTTGCAAATACAGTGGGACTCAAAATACCAGTCACTTATTTGTCCTTAATAGTTAACCTGAGACATCTGAAACCTCCATTCTTTTCCAGTTTTACATGAGGTTTTTAAAGATAAGCAATTTTATTGCTTGTGTCCATCCTATATTTTTGCCTATTAAAAGTCTCAAACATTTAATAAACATTATTTTCAGATAAACAGGGCTGTTAATTTTTAATCTTTTAAAAAGGGAAAGAATTAATCCATTTCCAAATTGCTCCTTGTCGATAAAAGACAAATCACATGGCCCACAGAAATTCCACTCGAAACAGTGCAGGAAATGCCTGCAATCAAGCAGACTAAGGACCTAACAGCTAATTGGGTAATCAGAAGCAAGCCTGAAGAGCAAACATCAGCTCACAACCTCCAGACCATCTTCAATCTGAGCTTTTTTAAAAAGTAACCCCTCAGTCTTTCTGGATAACACCCTTTTGGTACAGCCTTTTCTATCTAACCACCCAGTTAAACCTCTCCCCTATCCAAGCTCTGTAACTGCGCTAGATTGCTTTTAATTGTACTTGGAAATGGCAGTCTGCTGCTGGCCTCCTTCTGAAATTATTCAGATTTGAGATTACTGTAGAGAACCTGCTGCATTTTCATACCTCAGCTAGTGCAGATCCACTGACTGAGAAAAGCTCCCCTGTGTCTGTTGACATGAATAATCCCCAACATTTTTAATACAGGCTGCCTTTGCCAGTTGGCTGACACTTGTGCTATGCCATGAATAAAAGCTATTTGATGACAGTTGAGAAATGGACGTGAGACACTTGCTGCTGTATTTCCTCTGCTCTGTGGGAGCTAGTCCCTACTATTTGTCATGTGCAGGAATGTAAAGATGTTAAAGGCGACTTGGATGCAGTCACTGATGATGTGCTAGTGCAAAACGATGTCGAAGTGAGACCCCCAAACCTCTTTAAAAGGCTGCTTCTTATGTCCCTCATGTGTCTTTGCCACCTATAGGAAGTTTCAGTCACTCTAAATTGAAATAACACTCATTTTTATGTATGTACCTAGTTGGAGCATTCAAAATTTGCCTTCACATTAACAGAAAAGATTCCTCATTAGCCAGATGGAGAAAGTTTTTTGTGTGTCATGTAAGCAATGGGATTAATAAGGCATGGTTACTTACCAGCCACTGCTGTTCATCAAAAGACCCTTGTGTGTTTGTATCTGTGGGGTGTGCACTGCAGGAGAACCACAAATTCCTGGTGTGAAGAACATGCACTCCAGGAAAACCACGTGGGACAGCAGCTCAGATGACTCTGCATGAGGGCATGTGGTGAGTTAGTGCTAGCAAGGAAGAAAAAGGGATTTAAGGTAGAGTTGACAGAAGAAGAAGAAAAGTGTTTGAGAGATGGATTGAGGTGTCTGAGGACTATGAAGAAAAAAAGCAAGATTGAACCATCCAAAAACAAGATTAAATGAGCAGAAAGAGAGATGACTGGGAGAATAGGAGGAGGAGTGGGAGGAATGAGATTAAAGGCAAAGTAACTTACAGAGGACCTTGAAGGGAGAGATAGGGAGATTTACATGGAGGCTGAGAGAGACATGAAATCAGTGGGATCTGGGAGATGGGCTGGTGTGTCACAGCTGGGGGATTGCTAGCAGGAGACTTCTGAGAAACAGGAGAAGAAAGTCAGAGGAAAGGATGGGAAGGACAGACTGCTGCAGCACAGGCATCTTTTGCACAGATAAGAGTCTTTTGAAGATGGACAGTAAGGGAAAGGTAGATTTAAAGAAGATTTGATACATCCCGATACTTAAAAGGCAAAGCTTACAGATAACCCATTAAAGCCCTTTTATTACCAGAAAACCCCAACAGACATCACAAAGTTTAAAGGCCTGTCAGAAAAAGGCAGCACATTCTATACATAGCAGGCAAAAGTCCTTAAAAATGTGGTCAGTGGCCTGCAAAAGAATCAACAAGGGCTTCTGTCCTCAAACACAGCATTCACTTGATTCCATTCCAAGCTGATCCTTGCCCTAGGTTTTGCCCTCGCTTGAATAGTGACACTAAGCAGATTTACAGGTTAGCCAAAGTTTTCTCTCCACAGAAGTCCTTACCAGAGTTTTCTCGGCAACCCTGAGCCAGCTGGGAAAAGTGCTGCCCTCTCCCCTGATTTCAGATCAGAGCTGAAGCTGACAAAATGCACCTGCCATAACGACTCACCAGTAACAGCCCTGCACCTTCAATATAAAGTTTCAAGCACCTGGTGTTAGTGTGACACTGGTGAGCTCTGCTGTCTCTGCCTGCAGGCCTGGAGCTCTGCAGAGTACTGAGCTCTTACAGGCACCCAAGGAGAAATGAGGTGGGCTGTGCTTCATGGAGGTCCTGTGCTCTCCAGCAAAATGGCCAAGACCAGAAACTACTGCACACAACCTGCTGAAGCTGCATGAGAAAAATCAGAAGCTGGAGAGAATTATTTTCTGTCGGGAAGAGGGAAGAAATGGTGTGCATACACAGACAGTGTCCTGGGGGTTATAAGGCGAGACATGGTGACACAATGATGGAATAATTTCCAGATGATCTGTCGAGCAGAAGATGCTTTGGAAAGCTCTTTTAGCCAGATCAGCTTTTGGGATGTGTGACTAACAGCAATAGGCCATGATGATTATTTTTTAAATCTCACTTCAAGCACAGTTTTCTCCTGATTATCACTAGAGCACATTTCTAGCACGATATATCTTGGTTGTATCTGAAGCTAGCTCTAGGCAAGGATGTTAAAAACAGCATAGCATTTTGCTCTTGCAAGGGAGAAATTTCACAATTAGGCCATCTGCTACTTTACACACCAGTGACAGCTTGGCCTCCCATTTGCAGATAGAACCAGGGCTGGCAATTAAATAGCAGCCCTTCCTCCCTACCCTCCTCCAGCCTCAACAGCTCTACCCCTGTGCCACAGCTCCTCTTGTACATTACCCACCAAGGATGTCCTTCTTCACCTGAAAATGGATGAGCTGCTGTGCTCCTCTGCCAGGTCCCTCCCTGCAACTGGTCTCTGCTCCTCTCGTTTTGCCCTGGCCTTGAGCCTCAGCTCTAGGTGGGCTAAGCTGATGCTGATGTTCCTGAGGATGAAGCTGCAGCTCTTTGATGGCAGGATACTTATTCTCAGATCATGTCAAATCAGAAGGGAGCTGCCTCTGCACCTAGTGTGGCTGCTTTCATGTAGCTTGAGCCTCCTCAAGACAAATCTTCTGTTTCATAGTTGACTGAGAAAATAACTGAGGCCATGGCAATTTCAGACTTCCTTCAGGCAGGAAGAGAGGGTCATTGTACTCTGTCCATACAAATAACTGCACCCCAGCATGGAGGAGTTCACCCCATAGCTCAGTGGTCAGCTGTGGTGCTGTGGAGCTCAGCACTGCTGGGCACCTTGGCACTTCCATCAAACCCTGCTTCTCCCAGAGCCTGAGCAGCCCAAATGCACATCCTTGCAGTACATCACCGTCCCCTGGGCAAAGAGTCCACTAACTTTTTCTCCCACATGCTCCATGCACAGCACTGGCACCCTGGCATGGAGACTGCAGCAGCTCTGTTCTCCCCTTCCATTACCAGCCTGTCCCCTCGCCCTTGCTGCACTCATCAGGAGCGCTCCCGTCCTCCACCCCTCTGCGGAAGACAACTCTCTTCAGTGGGCTGCTGGCAGATAATCTGCCTGACTCATAATGGCTTGCTTTTTTTAAGGAAGATGGATATCTCTGAAGTTGGTGATTTCTGTCTCTCAAATTCCTCATCCTGTGCTTGCTGCGGTATCAGCAGCAGAGTTCCTAGAGCACAGCAGCTGGATGCAGCGGCAGGCAGATAAACGCCCTGCACATGCTTTGGAAGTCATCGACACCCAGAGCAACGCTGTGCTCCTGTTCAGATACGATGCTTTGCCTTCTTTCAGCACATCAAGCACGATGGTGTGTTTTCAGCAGGATCCAAAAACCCAGACACAAAAAGGCAGACCTGGGGCTTAGCTTCACACTCACTTTTCATCTGACAGTTTTGTATAAAGCTAAATATTCATGTAATCAGCACGTGTTTCTTTAAGGGAGCTTGTTCTCTTAGTGCTAATCCGGGCTGAATGGCTAAGCCCACGGAATTTTGCTTGTGGCGCTGGATGAATTCCCCTGTGGGGCAGCTGATCAGTGCAAGGGTCCCTGCACTACCCCAGGGAAGAAACGGGGCTCCCTCAGCTCAGTTCGTCGAGCTGAATTTCCCCTTGCTGAGCTTTCCGGCTTACAGGGCAGACATTCGAAGCGGGAGGAGGTCCGGGTCGATGGAGATGCTGTTTGTCGTGGGGAAGAGGACGCGTTCCTGCTGCCAGGCAACCGGCGCTGCAGCGCCCGTGCCAATGGCTGCGAACACCTCTGCAGAGGCAGGTCTACGGAAGGAGCGGCCAACCGGGGCTGCTGGGGGGGCCCCATCGCCCCACGGAGCCGGGGTGGCCCGGCTGCTCCCCCAGAGACCCCCCAGAGGCCAGATGATGCTGGGGAGATGGTGCTGTGCCCCCTTCCCTGCCTGCCCGAGGGTCCCTGTGCGGGGCCGGCAGGGCGCTCGGGGACCCGGTGCCCGCTGCACCAAAGGGACTCCGTGCCCTGCTTCCAGCTCTGATTTCAGCCAGCGCTGCTCAGCGGGACGTGCCCTTGCACTGCGGAGCCAGGGGAGAGGCTGCTGTTGGCAAGGCGGTGCTGGGGGGCCCGGGGGGGTGTCTGCAGAGCCCCTCGCCCTCCTTCAGCATTTCTCTTGGGGTGCTGGGGGAGGGTTCCATTCCCCCATTCTGCAGCCAGCTCTCTAGTCCTGCCCGTTCACTACTCTCCATCCTGTGGCACAGCCTCGCTGCAAGGCTGGCACAACCTGGGTAGCTCCATCACTCGTCAAATTTTCACTGTAAAACTGTGACCCAAAGAAACAAGCCCCTTCTCATCATCCTCTCTGCTGCATCTTCAGCCCCCCTGGCAGGGGTAAAAAGGGGGGAGGGAAGAGGGGCCCTGGACTGGTGCTGGTACCAGCATAGGGAGGCAGTGCTGCTGCTCTTCGGGATGTTGAGCTCCAGGGGGAAGTCCTATACTCTACTCTTAGCCTGGGTCATGAATGTCTTTTCCCAAACCATGCTGCAATCTGCCAAACATAGCTTGTCAACTGAGGATACAATAGATTTTACTCATGACAGATATGCGTTCACACACATACATACATGAAAAGCTCATTCAGCAGGATTAGGCAAAATTACCAGAGCACGTGCTAAACAGCAGTGCCAGTTGCTGAAAGCGTGCCCCTTGCTTGCTCATTTTGATAAATGATTTCGATTTCTTCCACTCTCTCACTCCAGGAATATTATTGTGGAGACAACATGGAGATCTATGTACTAATTGTTTTCATGTAGTGATAGTTAGGCCTTTAAGATGCTACATTCCCTGGGGAAATTTTTATTCCGATTTTCATTTCATTCTACAGTTTAGGGGCAGATACCTGGAATGCTGAGGAACACACACTTGATCCTTCCTGGGCAGGCTTTTGCCACAAGTCCAGTGGGAAAGCCATAGCTTATTCAGAGCCATGCAGATGACACCTACTCTTGCCACTTTGCACAGCTCAAACCCTAGAAACAGCAATGTGAGGTGAGAGGAGGTGAAGAGAAAGGCAAGATCAGATCATTTATTGTGGCTCCTCCCTATTGTAGATACAGATAGATCTCAATGGATGAGGTGTTTTCTGCAGAAGTTTGAAGCCAGGGGATAGGAATCTTGTCCCTTCTGGATCCCAGGAGCAACTTACTTGCAGTGTGGGACTAGACCCTGGGTACAGTGAGTGCCAGTGCAGCAGCACTGGCAAAGGGCCATTCAGAAACTGCTTTTGTTCCTGAAGCTTCTTCCCCTCTTTCCCTGTGCCCCTGGGGTGTGCTGGCAGCACAGCAGGTGCCGTGGCTCCCCAGTGCAGATGGCAGGAGCGGAGCCTGCCTCCCCCAGGGCTGCTGGCTGCAGTGACCAAGCCTCTGCTGGCCCAAGCAGCCCGGACTGGGAAGCAGACTCTGCTACAGCCGTGCGCAGTGCTGCCTGATGATTCACTCCAGCTCGCCTCTCATTCCCTTGGGAACACAGAAGGGAGCCAGGGAGCAGATCAGCACCCTGCAGACACAGTTTCCCCGTGCAAAAGCTTCCCCTTCCCAGCGAGCCTATGTCCTCACTTAAGGGCAGTATGGAAAACCTGTCAGAATAAACACCAGTAAGGATTATTGTTGTGAAGCACGAAGCAAGGATTTAGCCTCCTGCCTCCAACTCTCCCCAGTCCTAATGAGAGGTGAGGGGTGAGCCTGAGGGCTGTCCCACAAACTGGGCAAGGTGGAGATGCAGGGTGCTGCCAGTAGGCCACTGGGCTGGCCTGGAAAGAGGTTCTTCAGCAGAGTAAAAATACCTGACTTTGACAGCCAGCATGCTGGTTTGTGTATGCATAATTTGCTGTGATCATGCTATAAATCAAGATGAGGCTGCTAAAATTATGTATGACCTCATTTGATAGATTATCTAATAAGAAATTTGCTAATGCAGTTTATCACTTAAAAAGCCATACGACTGCTAAGGATGAGTACTTTACTGCAGCACATTTAAACCTAATTGTCAGAGGAGAAAAGCAAGCGGATTTCAGAGGTGAGTTAGAAGAGCATCCTTATGAGGATGATGTCTTCACTAAATCAGTGGTGCAATGCAGCAAGCAGGGTGGAAAGGAGTCTCCTCTGGATAAAGGTACAGAAAGCTGCTAGACAAGGCTGTGCTGTGTGAGAATACTGCATGGACTCGCTGATCAGTAGCACCTTTATAAATGTAAATAGCTGTATCCTAACTGGCATGCTTGCTTTTATTGTTTAATCTAGTGTTATCTTTTAATTTTTCTGACATCTCAGTTCTGTTTCACTGTCTTGCAAGCAGATCTAAAATCCCTGATATGTGCAAAGAAACTACTAGCCTAGACCTCTAGCTCTAACTTGCTATTTTGGTTATGATGTCTGTCAGAATAAAAAGGGTAATTGTTTTGCTGCTATATGTTACCATCAAATATTTTTGTTCTTCCAGTCTTGTGACTCATTAAAAAGACTGAACATCACTTTGACGTACACAAACAGAACTAGAAAGCAGCTCAAGCCACTGAAATAAACCTTGTTTTGCAGGTTTGTTAATCACTTATTCCAACCCCAAATTTATGATTAATAAGATTAAAATATAAATGCTATTTTCTTTACTGATGTTTTTCTAAAGCTCATTCTGGGGTCTCAATGCCTGTATATACTGCCTGGATGTATGATACTGTTCAAAGTCTCTGAGATAAACATTAAACCTCCTCACAACTCTGTGTGTGTGTGTGTGTGTGTGTGTGTGTGTGTGGAGGGGGAGGGGGAGGTGTTAGAGAAGTGATGATTTTGAACTCCATTATAGGGTTGGGAAAAATGAGGTGGAAACATGAAAGAGCTGACAAAGGGCCACGCAGAAAATCATTATCAAAACCAAGGCTAAACCTCTGACTTGCCTGATCCCCATCTCATCTCCTGACTGCCTGGAGCAAAACTTGCAAATGTCCCCTTTCTACACCCCCACACCTTGAACAAGTCCTGCCTCATTTGTACCCTGCCCAAAAGGGGGAGCTTGTTCTTCCTCAGAGAAAACAATGGCAGAAATGGGGAAATCAGATGTTGCTGCACAGAAAACGTGACCACTGGCACAAGAAGGCAGGAGGTAATTTTACTGAGCACTGCTAATTCAAAGCACTGGGTGATACCTCCACATTGACTTAGGTGTGTGACTAATGATTTGGGATTGTAGAGGAGCTATTGGTGTCACAAGAAAAGCAAAGGTACTTGTAAAACACTGTAAATTCCAGGGCCTGGGATCAAGGGGCTGAAGAAAGATATTCTGGTAGAGGCATAAATTAGAGTCAGACAGGGGGACTCCCCGTGACATTTGCATAGGAGGTCCACCTAAATATTATGATGCTTGTATTGATAATGTAGTGCCAGCTGAGCAGCTGGAACTGTTTCTGAGAGACCTTTATGAACACACAAAGCTGTGTGGATACATCTGACTGGAGTGATTTATTTACAAAAGAGAAAACCACAAAGTAATGGCAATGTCAACTGCTCATTAAAGGGCCCAGCTCTGAAGGGGAGAAGCCACTTGAAGGGTAACAGCATAGTTCACCATTTGTGCCTTTCCCCACTGACATTAACTGATAGAAGCTGAACTAGTGGATTTTACACTGAAGACATATTTCTACAAGAAGCTAGACTCAGGGCATCTGCTCACTCACCCTAGACTGTCAAATAACACCCTGATTTTAATTTTTGGTCACAGCTGATACGCCTTAAGACAGAAGTTTCATCATAAAGCTTTCATTAGTCATTCCTTGAGTCATCCTGTTTCATGAGCTCTTACCCCTACCAAGATAAAATCTAGCTATCAGTAACAATTCTCAGAGACCTACCAGTCAGTGATTCTATGATGCAACCTGTAGCAGCCAGGCAGAATTTACTCCTCCATATTTCATCTCCTGCCAGCCATCAGCAAGGCAAAGTAAAAACAGCTGCTCTGAGCCCACATTATTGCAGTGAGATTCCAAGGGAGAGATGCTGAACCTCATTTAAAACCAAGGGAGAACCAAGAGAAGAAATAAAAGTCCTAAGCCTCTACCTTTGAAGTGGAATGTTTCTTCTCCTCAATACACATCTATTCAAAATAAATGCTTCTCATGCCTGCTGGGCAGTAAACCTTGCCATGTAGCTGCATAAACTGTACTTGGCCATATGGTTAGCAATGCACCATGACGAGAGACATATCATAAAAATAGGACTGGAAGAAATATTCTTCAAACACCACTTATGGGCCAAAAATACCCTCTGGAAGAATCAGACCGTGAAAGTACATATTGAGGTTGCTATCTGGTACAACAGGCAAATGCTCCTGCTGTGCAAATCAAAAGGTGGATTTTTTTGCTCTGAAAACATTGGGTAAATATTCCTAGATAGATAGATCTTAAATGCATGGCAGGGACTGCAGCATGCATTCACTGATCAATGGTTAAAGACTGCCCAGAAAAGTCCAGGGCATGTGGGAAGAGAGCAAGGCTGCAGCTGTGGTCATAGCTGAGGACTAGGATACATTCCTTCAAAGGGTGGAAATCCCACCACACCACACCACACATTCTCCTAGATCATATGGAAGATGTTTAGCTGAGTCACCAGAGAGGAGCAATACAGACATTTCCAAAGCTGGAAGGAGCAAAGTTTGCAGACATCCTATTATGTACAACTTACATAATTTGAGTACTTTGCTGCTTAGATAATATAGTGATAGAACTGTACAGAATTAAAAAAAAAAAGAAAAAAAAGCTTCTCACAGATAATAATATAGCAAGAATGGAATTAAAGTACTCAAAAATCAGTAAAATAACTCCTATTTTCCTTCTGGCTTTATTAGACATTTCCAAGAGGAACTTAAGGCTACAAAGATGATGCCTTAACTCCTATAGCCATGACATCATTTACACTGAACTGTGACTTCTCAAAGTTTTATTTTACTTTTGGAAACAGAAGCTTCTGGTGACTTAGGCACAAAAGGCAAAGATCAGGGTTCAAACAGTCTTAAGAGAACTGGATTTTTCTTGTTGAACTGCAAACTTGCACTAACTTCAGTGTGGATTCCTACTCTCATCTGCATGCGACACCTAATGTCTTGCAAAAGATGAGCTCTTATCTCCATGTACATAAAGATAAACACAAGTCTTGCACAAGTGGCTGCAGCAAAGGACTGCAACTAATGTGGAAGAGTAACCATGCAAGCATGTTATACCTAAAAGTATTTCTTCCTCGATCACAAATTTTGGGGTTTATCTATGTTATCTACATAAGATACCGAGGGCTTAGATCCTCCACTGGCTTAAGTTGTAGCTCTATATCACAGCACAAGGAATTACATTGATTTTTGTAAGATGACCACATATTTGTAAAACATATTCTGGCCTAGATGCTGATAGAGAAGGGAGTAGAAAGAAATAAGCCCTTTTAGAAGATAATAATCACATACTTCATTAAGGTGAGAAAGAAAGGTGTCCTACTCAGTGAGAAATACACCCTTATTTCATATGCACAAGCCATGTTATCTCTAATGAAAAAACAACATCTTGTGCTGCAGAAACAGGATGGACACACATATGAACAATACAGTGGGGCTTACTTCAGAAGTGTTTCCTCTGCACTGCTTCTGGTACCTTCCTCTGCTTGCTTTTCTGAAGTAGCATCTCTCTGGTGGCTCAGCTTCTGTGCAGGTTATTCAAGGACTCTTTTTCAAGTACCAGTACACTTGCAGGGATAAGATTTATCTGAAAGGCAGGCTATGCAAACGAACATACAATAAACTTATGTGGTTCCACATTTTTTTTTCCGCTCCAAAGATTGTTCTTCCGTCACCTGACACTTTGGTGCAAAATGCATCAACAGGCTAGAAGCTGCTGTGCAAACTTCACATGCCAAACACAGGGAATGCTAAGGACATCCATAGCTGAAGAGTTTCCATGACGGGAGAAGCCCATATTCATGTGAGGGTGGAAAACTTGGTTTACCAACAGTCAGGCCATTTGCTTTGGAATAATTTGATCACTGTTGGCATTAGACCAATTAATAGTTTACATGGTACAACTGTGCTTGGGGAAGCATAGGCTTCCAGCTTCCATGACTAAACACAGGACTGAAAAGGGCAAGGAATGATAACAAAGGAATTCAAGTTATCTACTACCAGAAGGCAAACCTGATTTCCAGCCAAACACCTGCCATTAAGAAACAGTTTCCCACAAATTCCTCATTTCCTTTGTGGAGTCTCATATCTCAGGTTAGCCAGGGATTAAGATGCCAAAAATTTAGCTTATCGACAACAAATCTTACCAGTTCTTTGTGGCAATAGTTAAAAAAAGGAAAGGTGCACATGTGGTGCTGCTCTTGCATCATTTTGAAGCTGTTCTTCAGGATATTGTATTACTTTTTGTCTCTATTTATTTCCAAGTGCTATTGCTTGGCAGGCAAAACTTTTGGACTGTGTTATGTACCAATCCTTCCAGCATCTAGGTTTTCACAGCGTTATTAATACTCAAGAACACAGGAACAGATCTAAAATAAATATCCCACTGTACTCTTCACTGGGTCCTATGCATCAGCTACTGCACTAGGATAAAGCAATGCTTGGTATTCCACAACTGGATGGAGAACAGAGAAGGGAGAGCTCACAGTGAAATGCCAGGAGCTCGCTCGCTGTAAACAGACAGGGTGGAAGATAAATCAAAGCTGTTCTTTGATCCCAGCAGGCCGGGCTGTGTTCTGTTGGACTCCGCACCGACAGCCAAGAGCCCCTTTGCTCCCACTTTCACCAGGCCTTATTGAGCCTCCCCATCCCACAGAGGCTGGGTTGGTGCAGCACTAATCAGGCTGGGATGAACCTGTGCAGGCCAAATAGGGGCAGGGCCCTCGCTCTGTCCCCAGGAGCAGCACAGGAAGCCTCTCACGGAGGAGCAGCCGGCTCTGCTGCTCAGTGCTTCCCGTGACCCAGGTGCCTCAACTCCAACACTCATCATGCTTCCCTCTCTGCTGCTCCCAGAGGACTTAAAGGTGTTCCCTCAGATGCTATAATTTAGCCCTTCCAGGCATCAGTCCTGTTCACCCATGCGAGGACAACAGAGTATTTAAAGCTGAAACAGCCAAAGAATATATTCAAGAATCTATGATAAAAGCTACAATTTTATGCACCGTGGAGCATCCATCAAGGAAACGCACAGAGCGAGTGCCACAAAATAATTACATGTGCCGAGTCCATTGTAAACACAGCTTTTATGTGCATCAGCACAGCTGGGGACAGTGTTTAAAAATATAATTATGTAATGCATTTTATGTAGTCCGTGAGCCATTCAAGTGATACCATCGGTTCAGCAAAATTGCATGCAGCAGGTCTGTATCTATTGGCCTGAGCAAAGAAACATTTTTCAGGAGCATTATTTTTTTTCCTGCCACAAAATAGATTTGTCTCCGATGCCTACGGGGGATTTGTGTCTCTGTCATTGGCCACTTTCTCTCCTACTTTCACCAATGAAGGAGGAAGAAATGGGGAGTTATTTTTGGCCTTGCAGCAGACTCCAGCATCTAAATCAGTTAGTTCTGAAACCACTTGGGGTGGTGCCGCTTCTGTTTGAATGGCTTTAGAGGGAAGGAATTTGTGATGTCTGACTTAGGGAAAGGAAACAAAGCGGCTGTTGTGCGGTGGAAGGGCAAGGCAAGGTTAAGGCTCTGTGTAAGGAAGCCGGGTCCAGCCCTCAGTTCTAGATGTGCAGCAAAGGGTGAGCTGTGGCTAGGGCAGCAGAGAGGAGGCTATTACAGAGCAACACAGAGGCTGCAGTTAGCAGGAGATCTCTATTAAAATGCACAGAGAAAGCAAGCTTACAGCTACACTAACTGCTGACACCCTATACACCCTCCCCACTTCCACACCCCACACCCCCCCCCAATTTATTTTATCCTTGCAAAGCCAATAGTGTATGAGCTGCAAAAGATGCAGAAGAAGCTTTGCTTTCCTTCTTGTTCAATGTGCAATTGCAGCTCATTTGAGGTGATGCAACAGTAAAATTTCTGTTCACCGTGCTGCTAAATGATAGGAGCTGCAGCATCCACAGATGTTTATCTGAGACAAAAATTGAGGTTTATAGATACTACTTAATGGTCATTTTAAGGCTCCAAGGCTTTCACTACTTTGCAGACAGTAGATTATGTGTCTCAGCTAAATTCTACATGGAAAATGACGTTTGAGCTGTCAAAGCCTCTCTAGGAGACCCAGAAAATTGTTTCTTTCATTTAAAGAGACCATTAAAGAAATCTGTACCTAGTTTCATAACAGAAGATCCACAGGTGGGAGTAGCGAGATAGCTTCCTCAGCTAGCCAGGAGCTGCCTGGCACAGAAACAGGACTTGATGCTGATTTCTAAATATAGGATCTGATATCAGAAAAGAGATTTCCTTTTTTCTGTTAGATGCTGGGTCACGTGTAGCATACAGAAAATGAGAGTGGGGACCAAAATTCCGGTGTCTGCATTCCTGATGTCATGCTGGCATCAGTGAGAAAGAGAGGCATAGCTCCTTGCATTCTCCCTCCCTTCCTGTGAATATTTATTTCTCTTGGCTTAGTGGGGCGGCATTGATCGGAAGAGGGAAGGTGTCACAGCCAGGAGAGCCCATCACTGGCTGCAGCATGGCACAGCAGAGCCAAGGGGGAGCGCTGCCGCTGGATCACAGCCGACTGATCAGCAAGGCTCGACAGAACGGCTGTTTGTCTGAAAGACAGGCAGACATCCTCCAGCTACACTTTCAAAAGGAAGCAAATACTGCTCTGTTTGAAAAATCTCAGAATTGCTATATGTTTGATTCCAGAGCTCCTAAGGTGTTTAGATGTTTCCTTCCCCACGGAAATCTCCATAAAATACATTTTGTAGATGAAGTTCTTTGTGTTCTCTGTGGCAGATTGTGCAGATATACTGATACAGTGCATACCACCTCATTTCAGAGAAAGGGCAGCCATCAATGCCTTGCCTCCACTGCACAGCCTACTGGCACGTGTTGGTGACCATATTTCATGTCACATTACACAAGGAGGATAAGGTTTCCCATGAACAATTTAAGTAAGCAAATATCCACACACACACACACACACACACACATATATATATATATATATATATTACATAGATACTGAGCAGAATCTTTATACATTACTAAGGAAAGATTGATTTGGGGGAGGTCTATGCAGTTAGATGGGTTTCTGTAATTAAACTTGAGGAAAAGCAAACTTTTGCATTTCTAAAATCAGTCAGCGTGATTTTTAAAGTTGCACATAGTGGAGTTTTTTGTGGGGAACTTTATCAACACAATTACTGCTTTTCAACACAAGGATGTACAGTATAGTTAGTCACAATGAAACAATTACCTCCTATCATGCTCACAAACAGAAGGTATAAATAAGCAGTACTTTAAAATTAATTTTCTGCGTAGAATTGGTCAGTGGCCAACTAAAAAGTCCTTCAGTCTGTAGTATCAGTACCAAATGAAGGAATTTTATGGCAGAAATTGTTTTAAGATGTAACATTTTATATTCTCATGGGAATTTGTAATTGTCCTCTTGAATGTGCTTGATAATTTAGAAAAAGACATATTTACACAATGCCTGCAGATGGTGAGCTGGATTTTCAAAACCACACTGTTGAGCAACACAGTCACAAGGTTATATGTCTATGGCTTGTTTATGCACAAGATAATTCCTTTGTATGTCTGGTTCAGAATGTATGATACCAGCAGGTGAAGACCAAACTCTTCTTTATATGTCTTGTCTAATCCAACTGGTGAGGTATGAGTATAAAATGAGTTCCAGAATTTACAGTTTTGGACCCTAAAATGCTATATTTACTACCTCCCAAAGGAAACATGTTAAGTAGAGTACTGTCAGCAGATCAGACATAGGGAAGAGGCAGGAATGAACAGGCAATGCAACTTCCTCAGGATCACATAACAGCTTTGTGGAGGAATTCACAGCAGAGCCCCTGACTTGTGTTCCACAGATTGCTAACCACTCTCAGGTCCAAACTGCTTGCAGTGTGCCTTTCCATGGAATATCACAACACTGCACTACCACAGAAGCAGCAGAGACCACGTTCATTGAACATTTCTTAAACACATCTGGTTTAAGGTTCTTAACAAAAACGTTACTTGAAAGGGTATGCTCTATCCAAGTGCATTCAACAGAGCTTAATGGCTTAAAAGCCAAAAGCAAATTTGATTACAAAAACCACTTTCAAATGGAATGTGTTGTATATGATCACAGGGAACCTTCAAAACATAAAATTAAATAATTTATGTCAGTGCCTTCTGGGTGAAGCCTAGCTGTGAATTCAGAGGTAGAAATATGCAGGCAGAATGTTGTGTCCTAGAAAGAAGAACAAATGCTACTTCTACCTTTCTGAGAGAACAGAGAATCCCAACAGTGACGTGAGCACAGGAAAAAAAATAGTAAAAGCAGGGAGAATCCTTCAGACTGTGTGTGCAGTAACTTCTGAATATCCATGAAGAACTTAGTGCTAACTATATTTATTAGCTAGCAGAATTACCTAGGTGTAACTAAAACTCTGATTCCTTGAAGCCAGTCACTCATTCTTAAAATATGGTACATATGTGAAACTGTTACCACTTCCAAAAGAGACAACTGCCTTGGCACAGCCGCCTCAGTGACACTGCAGGGTAAATGGTGGGATTTGGTCACAGGTCTGAGGGAGTGTTGTAAGAAGAACCCATCAACCCCTTGCCCTCAAATTCCTTCAGTGCTCTTCCTTTAATCCCTCATACTAATGTTATTTATGCAGTGTTTATTAGAAGTGGTTTCTAGTTTCAGGTGCCTCACTAAAACCACCCAGCTGCTAGAGGTTTGCACACCTCCATCTGAGATAATGGAAGCAATGGGCAATACCTGCTCTCATCTCCTTCCCTATGACTGCAGTAACACATTCCCACTTTTTCAAACACCACTACTCAGCACAAATGGCTACTCAAGCTGTATTTCCTTAAAAAGGTGGGAGGTGGGGAAGCATTGGCTATTTGGGGACTTGCAGGCAAAATATGTTTTTTTAAGTAAGAAGATACCAGCAGATGGATTTCATGAAGGAAAAACACAGAACAAAATGCCATAGCCAGTCCAAAGAGTTACAGCGAAGAAGAAATGTGAAACTGAAACCCAACTTGTTAACTGTGTCTTGGCAGTGTGCAGGTTCAGGTAATAATTGTCTTCACAGTCCAAACTCATGCACTTCCCAGCCCGTGAAATGGAAAGTTGAGAATATAATCACCCTGACTGGCAGGCAGAGCTGGTGGACGGCAGTTTTGAGCTACTTGGAAACTACAAAAGAGACACAGCCCTTAGAACAAGCAGATGCTGCTCAGCCTCTCCCATGGTGACTCTCCAAAGCACCTCATAATGAGGATGTTTCCTTTTACTCCCTGTGCACAACAGAAGTGGTGGTATGGCCTCATCAACAAGCAGGACAACAAAAGGACAAGGAGAAGGTGATAACCAACATCCATCTGCAGCACCAAGTAAGAGCACTGTGAGTATTTCTTTCCCCCTTGGAAAAAGTAGGTAGATGTGGAGAAAGGTTCACAGAAGTTCTCATTCTCCATTCTACCCTGAATTTTCTAGAATTCATGGCTGCTGCCTGAAGCTAATTTTGAGTATTCACTTACCTGGCACATGCTGGTGAGAAACTGGCCTGCTATAAAGTGAGAGAGTTAAAGGCAAGAATGGACCACTACAATCACCCTTTCTAATCTCCAATGTATTTAATTTCAACTCAGTAACCCCATAAAGAACCACATAACCATCTATTTAAGTAAATATCTGGCTAAAACATGTCTTCTGAAAATACATTAATTCTTGTCTTAAGATGAATATATGAACAATCACTACTTAGAAGGTTTTTTTTCAGTAACAGAAATTATTTCAAAATTAAGATAAATTTCTAATTTGGGCTTACTTACCCTTGGGTTCCAGATGTCTGAGACACACTTCACCAGTCTCCACTCATTCTCCTGAGCCATTCAACCATTTTTTGGTAGCACCATCTTTCTGTGAGGGTACTTTACACTGAGCAAGTCAGCTTTTAATCTTCTTCCTGAAAAAGCTAAACCAGCTCTCCATTGAGGCTCTCCTATAAAGATTGCAGGCCTCAAATCTGTTTGTGGCTTTCTGTGAAATCTTTAATCAATACCTAGGCAACTAAAATATCTGTCACAAAATAAAGGATATGGAGACAGAAAAGGGGCATACGAGGAGAAGGAGTGTGCACTTCAAACAGCAAATCTACAGCATAAAAAATACAACGTTCAGATCTAGACTTCATCTGTTTTACTCTGTTTTGTTAAGTTCCAACCTTACCTTTAAATCTCCTACATGTACAGGAAGAAAAAGTTAGGGAAATCATTGTATTTTCATGTCTGAGGACAAATGTTGGACCCCCCTGCACTGTAGAGAGGGCTGCTCAGGCAGTGTGCAGGGCAGTGTCCAGCCAGAGGCTGGGATTAAGGAGGTGTGCAGAGTGCTCCCAGGACAGCCAGCACTGCCTGGAGCTGCCTGGAGGCTGCTCTGCCTCCCGCTGCCAAGGGCTGGCCAGGACTGCTTCCACCCTGCCCTGCTGCAGGTCACCTGCCTGCACCCAAACTGGGCTCTGATATTTGGGCTGCAGGCCGTGGCTATTCAAGGACTGAGTTCATATTTGCTAAGCTTTTAATTACAGTGTAGGACTTAGTTTCTAATACCAGTGACACAGCAGGAAGCTCCCAAAGGCCCTACACCAGTACCAAGGGGACTCCATACTACTGCTACTTTCACATCATTCTGCTTTTAAAAATGGTCAGATCACAGTTTCAAGAAGGAGCCATCCTTGGAATGGCATATATTGAAAAGAAAGGCAATTTCCAATTACTAGAGTCTGTAAAAGCCAGAGATCAGATTCAATTACACTGCACTTGGCAATTTACAATCTGTTGGTGTTCATTTCAGCAGAGGCTTGTTAAATGCTCTCTTGCTGCAGACCTTCAAAATGTTCTTGCCAACTGAAAGGGCAGTGGTTCTTAGTCCAGAGCCTTACCATGGCTTAAGCCATTAAAACCTGGGTCAGACCCCAGCCTCTGCTCAGAAACCCCACTTAGGCAAGGATGGCACACTGCTGGGTTTCAGCCCAGTGAAGGAACCTGGGCAAAGCTGCTGTGAACCTACATTTAAAATGTAAACCCACCAGAATACACAAATATGCAATATGTCAGATTCTGACAGGCTCACTGACCTATTACGGCTCCAAATTCAGAATTTGAATGTCCTTGCATTTTCCTTTTTTGAGAGTGAGGCTCTCTGGTTTCACAGTTTGGTTGCTATTGCTGCAGCACAGAAGTCCTCAGAGATAACAGGCATGCAGTGGAGGTGCTTCTCCTGATGTTTCCTGATGCACATTCAGCAGATCCACAACCCAAGGCAGGTGACAAAATCCAAGGGAAGGGCCACAAAGGCAGTAGATTCCCAGGCAGGTGATCTTTGCAGACCTCTTCTCATAAGCACAACGCCAAATATCCCTTAGGTGTGCTACTATAAAAATTAAGCAGCAGTGGTAAAGTCAATAGAATTGTGTCAGTTCATACCAGATCAAAATGTGGTGCTCTCTAGGGAACTATGTATCAGTGGTATATACTTGATTAATTGAAGACACAGGTTTCCAAAGAATCCCTGGCTCAGGAAAAATGCAGAGTGTCTTTTGATGTGTTACAACAAAGCAGTTTCAATATATGTCATTAAGTTGGTAGCAAAAATATTTGCAATGATGGAAAATGATTACATTTCTCAACTCATTCCAGGACTAACTCAGTCATTCCTTCCCCCATTTCTGCACATCTACTGGTATGGACCTTGTCAAATACCTGAAAACAAGAAACTAAAGCAGGAGAGGAGAGCAACAACAGAAACAACAGCAAGCATCCTTCTTAGTAGTTAAAGTATTTTCCAACAAGAAATGTGCCAGAAACACTAAAGTGATCCACTAGCAAGGCAAATCTAAATACTTTAAGATCTGTTTAGGAGACTAGATAGCAACAAAAGTCACTGCCTTTAAATCTTGCCTGTTAACAATGGCTTAGTGTGAAATTAGCATATTCCTGAATAGGCCATTGCCCTGAGGTTGTGGTTATTTACCTGCAGAGTAGTGGTGGAGTGCACCATGAAAGTTCAAAGTGGGCAGCTGCCTTTGGGGATCATGGGATGTGTTAATTTTGTGTATTCAATTTGCATTTAGTTTAAGTATTGTGACCTCTCTGCTCCCCTCTCTGCATTTCATTTTTTTAAGTTTGCCTCAGTAATTGTTAGTAATTTTTCATTTTTGTATTGGTTTTGGGTGTGGTGGAAGGCAAACATACTTATCTGCTCTTGTTCCACTAGTACTGAGCTACATTACCCGTGACATGGGCTACAGGGATTTTGTGCAATCAGGATAAATCAGAGTGATTTCAGAGAAATGCATGGAGTCAAGCTCAGGTTGCACAAATTGCTCCAAAGTCAGAGGAGGAACGAGGTCATGTAGCAGAGAGCAATCTAAAACCTAGATTTGAGCAGGTGTCAGTTGACCCTCCTGCCATGAAGAACGATCAGAAAAAGCACCAGGGGAGGATGAACTGGAACAAATCCTGAAGGAGCTGCAGGCACGAGAGCCCTGGTTCTCTCAGAAGTCCAAGGTCTGCAGAAGCACCCAGCAGCCTGCAGGATTGCTGGCTCTTACCATGCCAGTCCTTGGGGGAGCACAGCCAGGGTTGCCCTTGGGCAGCGTCCAACAAGAGATTTTGTCCCTAAACCGTGGTGCTAAGGAGGCTCCCAGGAGGACGTAAAGTTGACTTTGGCATCCTTGAGGAAAATCTCAAGGCAGTTTTTGAGGTGAAATGAGGGGAAAGCTAGGAGACAGGCAAACTTGGAAATGCAACAGCTGCAACATTCATCAAAATTGAAGTCACATATGGATTAAAAATGAAGACATGACTTCTGAGCTATGAGTATCACTAGGTAAAGGAGACAGGCAATTCAGTACAAAGGGAGTTTCACAGCTCTGTGTTTTTAGCTAAAGAAACCAAATGTTAACAGGAGACACTGACATGAAGTTGGCTTTTATAAGGAAGAACTTTCCCTTCCTCCTCCCAGCAGGGCAGCAAGCCAAGCTGAAAGCCGATGATCAAAGGTCAGTCAGCGCTCCTGAATCTCACTAGTTATCAGGATCTCCGCTGGAAACAAATGCTTTCACACTGCACTTGAGCACGTTTATAAGGGCTGCTGAAAGCTACATTTCAATTAATGCAGAGGTAATACACTTTGGGCTCTGGGCAACATCAGCATGCAGATATTTCGAGTGGCAGTGAGTCAATACTCTATTACTAGCAGCTCTGCAGGCAAAGTGCCCCCTGGGAATAGGGAGGCAGCTACAGCCTCCCCTACCAGGAGAGCTCCGGGGTGGGGAAGCATCCACTTTTGCTGTTTGCCCTGTGCTAGGTTTTTTGGATGAGCTGAATTCTTTGGTTTCTGTGATTATCAGCTCAGCACCACTGTTAGAGGCCTACATTTAATGTAACAACTTTTCAAAACCTACCTCAGAACAAGACCAAGCTTCTGCAGATGGAAAAGCTGACAACATGAATTTTGAGAGCCAGCTTCTGTCTGCACTACTCAAGTAGGTCTTAGAGGACTGCCTGCCTACATTCCCCCAAAAGTTCACATCTCATCACTTCTGTTGGAAAGTAATACATGTGTGTGTGTATATATCTATATACATATATATATAGATAAATCTTACAAGGGATCACACAACTGGAGTCACAGAGATAATTAGGGAAGGAACCACAACAGCATTTCACATTTCCTGCACAAAAGACCCATTGGGTCTTGGCTATCAACTGCATTCCACTTTCTGACCTTGAGCTGTTGGGAAGTATTTTCTGGACTAGACAATTAGGAAGAAAATGGAACAGTATGTCAAGATTGGTGTGGGGTTATGTACTTTTGAGCAGGGTGGCTCATTGATGGCAGATGGGCCACACCTACCTGGAATTTTCTGTTCCTCAGGATGAATCCTGGTATGAACAAGTTACTGAAGGAAAAATTCAGAAAAATACTTAGGGATCTGTCTGAAAAACATCATACTGGTAAATAAAAAGGAAAGGAATTGGTTTTTTTCCCCATGAGACTGTGCCTGGCAACTCCATTCTGCGCTGTCACACTCATACTCCACAGTGCCTGGTGGAAAACTAAGAATTTAAGAAGGAAAATGGCAAAATCATTCATATATTATGGGTGGGCTAAAATAGAGCTAGAGAGGAAATAAAAGATATTATATCCACAAACACTAATTAAGTTGTGGGTGTTAACGAAGAACAAAACTTTCCTTCATTGAGCTAAAACAGTAGTTGGGACTGAACATTACCCAATATGCATAAAACAGAGAAATAAAGCTGTATTTTTTTAAATGAATGAAATTCTCTTGGGAGATGGTCAGCACAAAGTCTAAGCACAAATGAAGATCCACTTCAATCCATAGAACAGGATTTAAAGCCATAGACTTCTTTTTTCACCAGGTCTCATTTCATCCTCCAGCAGGCAGAGAAAGGAACGACAGAGGAAACCAATCCAGCAGCTTCAGAAAATAAAAAAAAACCAACAACTAACTGAAAAGTTGGAAAATAGCAGCTCTGCGTGCCTTGTGGGTTTCCCTCCCCCTTTTAAATTATTGCAGCATTTATTCCTCCACACTCTATTCAAGTTCCTTGTATATTCATCACTTCAGAAAGGAATTTGAGTGGAGTGGTAATGCATAGCCAAGTAAATGATTTGGATTTACTTATGGCTTTCTCAAAAAATGCAGATTTATCTTTGTATCAGCAGAGTTTGGAGATGTGCCAGCTCAGAAGGTAAAACACAAGGAAAGCAGTAATTCCATTTTTTTCTGCTTAGCAATTAGCTCTTCAATAAAGTTGGGAGAAATGCTTTTCAAGTCTTTGTCATATTGTTGAAACACAAAACTGCTTGGTGTTCAGCAACTAATCTTTATGTCATACATTGTTTAAAACCCTATAGTGACAGATGTCTGCATAGGATACCTCCAGATTAGTGCAGAGCTTCCTGACTTCACTGTGGTTTAGCAAAGATGTGGAGCTCACTGCACATGGAGTCCACATCAGCAAAAACCATCAATAAAATTTTACATGTTACAAAAAACTCCAAACCACCAGATTTCTCTATACCTGTATCTTCCTTGCCAAACCAGTGCAACTGTGGAAAAACTGAGATGAAGAGGGCAAAGTTTTCTTTCTTACTTTGCATCAGGGCAAAGAGAAACTGGCTTTCACTTGCTGCTTTTCTCCTAGGTCTGCTGTTCCAGCTGACCTTTGAGCAGGGCACTGACCATGGTGCAGAAAACAGCATTGTAGTTCAGCTCCTGTGAATCACCCGTTTTCCATATGGAGTTTAACCTCATTATCACCTCTGTCACACTCAAAAGCGGACCCTTGACGTCCACAGACTAGGATTTAATCTGTGCTCCACCTCCCACAGAGCACTTAGTACTGAAACAAGGATGACTGCATTTCTTTAAAAGTTTGTCACATTTCATTGTGCAGATCAAAAAATTAAGACATCATGTGTATCAAAATTCACCCACTTCAGTCACTTTGCATGTAAGCCTGATTTCATTAATTGTTCTGTACGCTGTATTCATTTTGAGCACAAAGATGAAAACCCCAGCCAGAGTCAGGTCCTGCTGAAAGCTCTGACTCATTCTCATATTTCTCTTTGCTCCAGAGCCTCTCTCTTCCTAACCTTTATATTCTTTCCCTGTAAAAAAAGACACAACCCCCCCCAAAAAAAAACCTCTTCCCCATTTACTGATGCTAGCAAGAGTAAATGGTTTTTGTTCACAGCCTTAATATAGCATCATCACCATTCTCCTCCAGGTTTTCAATGAAGCTGCCTACTTCATCTCATCAGTAGTCACCAAAATCAGAAATTGAAACATTTCTATGGATTCCAGTGGGCACTGAAATAGGCCATTATAAAACCTAACTTGTGCAGTTTTACTAAAATCTACTTAGTTCTAGGTGATTTTTTTTCAGAAAGGATTTTAATGCTTGAGTCCATTACATAAGTTACAGAACAACCCATGGGCCCACGGCTGCCAAAGTGAAAATAAAAGGAAACACCCATTGAAATCATGCTTGCAACACACACAAGAGTTCTGCTTCTTCCAGTCTACAGCTAGGATGGGAAAGGACTTCTTGGGTTCAACAAGTTGGGGAACATCACCAGAAACCTTCAAGCATTTCAGTTAACCTGGTGGGCAATCAGAAGGCAAAGCCCTGTCACCAGTCTTCTCCCTGTGGCATTCGCTGTCGGGATTTAATCTTTGCTAACCTCTGACAGATGCACCAAGGCTCTTCCCCCAGGTAGGAGGTGGCTCCCCTTTGTTCTTCACACTAATCTGTGCTAAGGACAGCTGCAGCACTTCAGCTACAGCAGGTGAGAGCTGCTAGGCTCACATGATGAAGTTTGTGGCAGGCAAAGGTTCATAAAAAGGGGGCTTAATTATCTCTCTTTCCTTTATTAGCACCTATTGAATCTCATCCTGTAATCTCAGGCAGCACTTCTCACTCATGGTGTGCCCGTGAATGAGAGCACATTCAGTGTCTGGCACAGCCCCTCTTGCAAGTGTTCTGCTGGTGCTGCTCTTTCTTCTCCTGGTTCTGAAAACCTAATTGTGATTTGCAATATGCAGAACACCTCAGCAGAGGATCAGCATTTCAAGGTGGCTTGCATTTTTTAATGCTGTTTCCTCCCCATAACATGCAAATACTGTCGTTCCCACTTATCCTATCGTAACTTTAGATATGTGAGGTGGTGGGATTGCTTCACACAGCAGGGAGTGAGGAGCAGGATGACTACATCTACTGCAACCACACTGAACAGAGAGAAGTTTTCCTCAAGGAAGGGATTATTCAGCTTAGTCATAGGCTCTTTTATATCAGATTCTCTCATCACAGGGTCACAACCCAGCTGAGATGACTTAATGTTCTATAGATTTCAGAACCAAAGTCCAAGAAAAAGAAAAAAAAATAATACCCCATCAGTCTTTAGCCAGGTTGAAGAATTTCTCTCCTTCCTGGCAGGAAAGCCAGCATCAGCAGCATTATGTAATTCCCCCACACTGTGGGCCCCAGGAGCCAGGGTTTCTAAAGCATCATGCTCTGCACCTTGCACTTTCACACTACTCCCTAATGTCTCTTCCCAAAACTGGTACCTACAAGCCCAGCCCAAGGCTTTCAGGCCCTTTACAAAGGTCTTGTCACTATCAGATCCTCAGTCCTGATTCCTGCAGATGTCCTGTACCTCCTTGCCAGACTATTTCCCTTCTCATGCCAGTGTATGCCTGCTCCCTTCACTTGGGGTGAAGAAAGCAGAACTGAGGTTGAACTCCTGCTCCTCTGAGGGGTCCAGCTCACCATGTGACAGGATGATCTCCACAAGGGGTAGCCTGGCCCACTGGCATCCAAGTGCTCATTCCACCCGAGCTTCTGGGACACTGGCTGCAGCTCAGCAGGACAGACAGACATGTCTAACTTTAAACATGGGAGCAGCCCCCAGGAATCAGAGTAGTGGCATTGCCTACTCACACACCTAAGTGCTTAACTGCACCAGAGCTGACGTGCCCTAGCTTTGGCTCTGGATTTAAATGCTGGAAGCTGAGCTTTTGCTTGCTGCTTTGAAGGAACAGAGCAAGCCTCCTTTTGTCAGACACTGAACTCCAGCTGGTTTAGCTAATGTCAGGGGAAATCATGAGTCCTTTGGAAATCTCTGAAATTTAGGCACATAATGTGTAAAGGAAGATTGTACAAACAATGCAGCCAAATAAGTAAATCTTGGCGATAGAGCAGCCATTTACTGAGGAAACAGCATACAGAGAAGAGGAATTAGCTGGGAAATACTGTTTTGTAAAATTATTTGTCCAATTTTCATGTAAGCTATCAGCAAATCTTGGAAATTACCTTGGAGATTTCCAGCCACTGGAACACTGCTGCCAGCTCTCTATTTCCATGCCACAGAGATGAAAAAGATCTACTGAACAGTCCTCCCTTGCTTCCATGCTGCTCTTACACAACTTTTCCACTATTTTCTACATGGTGACATTTTTAAACAATAAAAACTTCCACCTGGCATAGGACACTCTTGCCTTCCTTTCATTTCTGAAGCACAGTAGGACCAGTGATTCACCAAACCTAACAAAGAATGAAGGGGCTGCAGAATGGCTCTAGAAAAAAAAAAAAAAATTAAAAATCAGACTTACAAGTCCCCTGTTGTGAGAAATGAAGCCAACTGTGCCAGCCCTGCACTGTCACTGCAGCACAGAGTTCTTGGTGCAGGTCATGAAGGCTTGGAAAGAGACCCCTAAGAAGCTGCATTTCTACCAGTCCTCCTGAGATATACTGGAGCAGGATCATAAAGTTAGCTTGCTATTTGTTTCCACATTAACTCCACTGAATTAGAGTGGGCCAGGTACAAACACTAAAACAAGAGCAAACCTGGCATTTAATCCAAGCCCTGAGACTTGACACAAGCATAAAAATGTAATATATTTTTTAAAAGGTTCAATTTCCTTCAAATGCACTTATCTCTAGTGTTGCAGCTGCCAGCCAAAATCTCTCTATCTCCAGAGATAAATGGTGAGATTATGAGATCATATCCTCTGAAATTAATTCCCTGGTATTCAGTTTCTCCAGCTTCGATCCATGAATTCTGCACAAAATGTTTCAGGGAACACAGTGCATCTCAGCTAAAGATTACTTGTTAATAAACAAGATTATTTTATGAATAAAAAACAGAAATTGGAGAAGGTCAATAAACAAACCCTATTTTAATAACAACTTCTTCATTGGTTCCCCAAGAGATCCAGAGCAGAAAGTGAATTGATGTTTCCATAAAAACTCCAGCTCCACATACTCTGCTGCTGTTAATCAGACTTCTTAATTGCTCTGGAGCAATACTGTGCATGAGCTAAGGGTGAGGATGCTCCTGGACTGGGGTCAAAGACAACTCTGCTAAAACAAGCAATAGTAAGATAAAATGGCAATAATATGATAAAAACCAGAAATAAGGTGCAGAACATGGGACTCTCCAAGAAGTGCAGAATGCATCTTAGGCAGACAGGTTTTGTGCTTTTAGAAGCAGATTGCAATTAAATCATCCACCAGTAAGTGGGTGAATGGTCATTTTTTTGGCTGAGCAAGAAGCAGGAGAGCTTAACAGTCTGCTAAAACATTTTATCCTCTGCATGGCCATTTTCAACCCATCTATGGCCAGCCTTTTGAGGTATCACTGTATTAAAAATGCTCTTCCCTGAAGGTACTTCCACACCGCAGCAGATGTCACTGACTTGGCACTGTTTGAAGGGTCTATTAAAAGAAATGTAATTAATTACTTGGGTTGTCATCACAGCACTGCTTTTGAGGTATTTAAAATGGTTTATTATTGATAGCCTTATGCTGCCGAGCCCCTTCACACTCACCCCTGGACACTGAAACAAGGGCCAGTGCAGGCTCCCCAGGCTCTGAGCATCCTGTCTCCTCCTGAGGCTGCTGCTCCAGGTGGCACTCAGCACAGGGCCCAGTGCCACCACTCCTGGGAGACCTAACCCAGCAGCAGGCACAGTGGCCAGCCCCAGGTGTTTGGAATACTGAATCCTGTGTCAGTGGATGATTTGGGAAAGTGATATTCCCTGCAGCTGGGTAGGAGCCACACCAGAGTGGAGGAGCATGGCAAGAAGGGAGCAGCAAGGCTGAACTGCTCCACACTGAGCACAAGCTCAGTCCCCCTTGCCTTGCTCAAGGGACATAACACCTGTGGTGATAACAAGGATGAAGGAGAAAAAAAAAATGAGCCTTGGAAAGGGGGAAGGAAGGATGCTTTCTCTGAGTGTTTTAGTGTTAGCCTTTTTGTCTTCCAATACCCAAATAGTTAATTAAATACATAGATAATTGGCAATATATTAATTCAATTTTCCTCAAGTCTGGCCTGTTTTGCCCATGGTGGTAACTGAAAGTGATCTGCCTGTCCTCATTTCAACACATAAGCTTTCTCATTCCTGATCTTCCTATTCTCTCTCCCCTTCCTCTTAAGGAGGAGAGCGAGTGAGCAACTGGTGGGAGTTTGGCTGCCAGCCATGGCCATCCCACCACACCTGGATACCAAACATCTCACATGGACAAATACTGAACCATGTGCAGGGAACTGGGAACTACAGCACCTATGGAAACCTCAGTGACAGGGATGGCTCCTGGTGCCCGCTGATCACCAGACTCAGAGCTATGCCACCACCTTTGCTCAACTGTCTGGCTGCTCCCAGTTCCTTCATGAGGAAGTGTAGTGTCTCTTGGGCTCTTCAAAATTTCTGCCAACACATTTGACTTCCATCTTGGGACAGAAAATGCAGTATAGCAAAGCATCCTTGAAAAATTGTTGAGCTCTGCTCAGTGGCAGTTATGACAACATCTATTGCCAATAAAACGAAAAGGAACAAATTCTGAGAAGTGAAAAAAAAATCTATAGGCATACAGAGGATAAAAGAAGTAAGAGTAATCTGCTGCCTAGGTCTCTAAAGCACAAATCTTTGGTTAATTTCAGTGGCTGATATTGCTGTTGTTTGTTTCATTTTAGACATACCACCAGGAACAGAAAAAGAAGCATCACATTTCGGGTTAGGTTATAGAAGACAATTTACACAGTTTCCTCTCAAAATCAATTCAAGATGTCTCAGCTATGAGCCAGGTCATGCAAGCTAAGTTATCCCTCAACACTGCAAACAGAGTTCAAATAAATATGAATTTGAAATATGAAAAGAGGGGGATGTCTCCAGGCATCTTTCTCAGCATCCTCCCTCGGTGATATGGAAGAGTCATCAGCACACTAATGAACACAGTCATGTTCAATTTTAACAGGAACTTTTCTCAAGTGCTACCAAGGGCCAGGGAATATTACATAGGAAGTAATATAAGAGTGGTTATAGCAGAAAGAAAGTAGAACACAAGCAGATTCAAGACCTCACCTGAAATCTATTTAATAGAATGGGTAGAAACCCCTTGACTCAGTGATGCCTTATATCTTTCTTGAGAGAGAAGCATTCCAATAGCATTTTCTCTGTAGGAAACAAAGCTACAGATACTTCTCCAAGCCCAGAGACAAATCTGAAAAGCAACAATAATGAAAATGAGCTAGAAGTGAAACCAGGGAGCTCGCTAGTTATGACTGTGCCATGCAGTTTGGCAGCTATGCAAGCTAATATATTTTGGGCTGCAAACATATATCCATGATGTGGTGCTGTGCCAAGTGATTCAGGCTGGCTCTAAAAGAGACACTTGTGTAAGCAAAACCTCTATGGCCATCTTTGCTTGGCACCCCATTTGATCTCAGAGGAGTAGAATGTTCTACCTCGGTAGCACGTGGCAACACTCAAACTGGCTAAACCCAGACTGACCAGTTTCCAGCTACAATGAATGTCCTCCATCCAGGAAAGTTTTCCCATGAAAGAAAGAAAGAGAGGCTGTGGGGAAAAAGAACCCCAACACCCAACAGGAATCATCTATACAGACCATTATGGCTGGTTGCACTTACTTGACAAGGTGCAGTGTTCCTTGTGGCTGCTACAAGATCTGCTAGATGCTGTCTGCTGGCCACAGTGCTGCTCCCAATGAGGAAAACTCTCTCCTTTGGAATATAATTGATCCCAAAGTAGAGACTGTGGATGAACAGGCTAAATTTTCCTCTGTTTGAACTCTGAATTTACATGAGAAGTATACCATTTGAGTATCATCCTATTCTGCACTGATTTATCTTTTTCTCCCCCACCTTCTGCAAATTGAAATAAATGGATTAACTAGAATTCAGTTGACCTTCTGTTGTTTAAAATTGAGTCTTACTTGCTATGCTCATACAAAGTGGCACAGAACTAAGCAGACATCCAACCTAGACAGGCAGGCTTTTATGTTATGTAAAGCATAAGCAGATTTCAAAGCAAAGCTACTATTAACCTCTGCCTAATTTTTCTAAAAGGATTTTTTAAAAGAATTGGAAAGCAGGGCAAAGCGAAAACTGCATTTCAGAATAAGGCTTGTTAAGCAAATGCCAGTGAGATAATACATGACTCAAGCATACTGCAATGCTTCCCTTCATCTGTCCTCCCATTTACAGAAACAAAATCTCAGAATGGGCAAGTTTGGAAGGGACCACAGGGGTTCAAGCTCCCTGCTCAAGCACAATTATCCTAGAGCACATTGGAAGAACTCTTGAATACCTCCAAAGAGTGAGACTCCAAAACTTCTCTGGGCAATCTGTTCCTGTGCTCAGTCGCCTACACAGTGAAGAAGTTCTTCTTCAAGTTCAGGTGAAAGGCTGTGTGCCAGTTTCTTCCTGTTGCCTCCTGTCCTATTGCTCAGATGGAGCAGAGCCCAGCTCCCTTCTCTTGGCATCCCCCTTCAGATACCGATAGACATTTATAAGGTTCCCTCTCAGTTGTGTCTTCTCCAGGCTGACCAGGCCCATCTCCCTCAGCCTTTCCTGGAAAGAGAGATGTTCCAGTCCCTTAATCACCTTTGCAGCCTCCACTGGACCCACTCAGGAGGTTCTCAACTCTCTTGTACTGAGGAGCCCAGAACTGGACCCAGCACTCCAGATGTGGCCTCACCAGGGCTGAGTAGAGGGGCAGGATCACCTCCTTGACTTGCTGCTCCAATGCACCCTCCAGTGCTCCTCCCAATGCACCCCAGGATACCATTGGCCACCTTGGCCACAGGACAACCTGCTGGCTTATGGATGGCTTGTTGTCCACCAGGACCCCCAGGTTCTTCTCCACAGCAGCTTTCCAGCAGCTGAGCCTGTGCTGGTCCGTGGGGTTATTCTTCTCCAGGTGCAGGACTCTGCTCTTCCCTTTGAATCTCAGATGGTTCCTGTGTGCCCATCTCTCCACCCTGTCGAGGTGCCTCTGAAGGGCTGCACAGCCCTCTGGGGAATCAGCCTCTCCATTTCAGGTTGACTCTCTCACCATCAGGTGGCCCCTCTTGCTGTGTGTGCTGCACACCTTGATCTCAGCACATCAACGCGTTCCTGTGATTGAAATAATCATAACTACTCTGAGATAGCAGAGAGTGCTACTCCAGAGAGAACTACTCATGGTGTAGGTCTGTCTTACTGCTTCATTTGGGAAACATCAGTTGAATATAAAGAAGCAACTGCATTGTCACTTTCTTCTCTCTTAATCATGTGCTAGAAGCTTCTTATTAGGGATTTTCAAGAGACCTGTGTGACAAATTACTGCCTCAATAATTTTCCCTATGGGCACTGCCACAACCGTGCCATCACAAATCCAGCCAGTAACATTTCAGCATTGTGCCAGGAGCAGACCAGAAAATGAAGCAGGACACACAGTTTACTTCTTAGCAGTTTAGTCCCCAAAGAGTGATGGTGCCCACATGGCTCAAGTGATGCCCACTGGGAGGAATCAGGTAACATTCCTGCTTTTCTTCTTTAATCACTTACCACTTCAAAGAGGGCTGACTAAGGATCTCAGACACTGAAAATCAGACCTACCAGGTAATGCAGCACTTCTCTCTTTTTACAGCAACAGGATTATTCCCTCTTGGCTACTGTGTTCTAAGGATAGAATGAAGGCAATTATCTTGGTCCTCAATAGCTGGGTGCTCTAATCTGCTTTTTCCTGTGTTTGGATCAATCCTGTTTTTTTGGAAACCTCTTCGAATCTTTCCTCAAATGTCTGTATCAGTAATAGCTGATCAAAACTCAAAACTTCCACCATGTCGGGAAGTCCAAAGATGATGAAGTCCTAAGACCCTGCACTACGAATTTTAACATTTCTAACACTCCTCTGGTTCAGCTGCAGCTATGGTAGGCACACTCAAACAGCCATCCATCAAAGCCTAACCAAGGCTGAAACAGACAGGCACATTTGATGTGAATATTTATTTCTCTGTTTTGTCTTGACTCCTGCAATCTAACTCCTCCACCCAGCTATGTAGGGTGCTGATCTCTCATCTGCATTTGATACTGACCAACCTCAGGCTATGCAAACTTCAAAACAGACTTTCCATCCTCTCTGGAAGATGTCAAAATATTCAAGTTTGCTTTGTAATTAAAAACACCAGAAATGGCAAAATAAAATACTGAAATTGCTTTTCAAAGTGCTTTGTACTAACTTAGACTGTGTGCAACATCTGAAATTATAACTGGAACAAGATGCTTTTGGCTTGTCAAATTTAAAAAAGGTTCAAAAACTTTCCTTGCAATTTTAAACAGAATGTGCATGTGTATATGAAATACAATTTCCAACACAAAACCAATTTGCTTGAAAATTTTCAACTGTTTTGCTTCAGTAATTTTCCTCCTGTTCCCTGAAGAGCTGATTGTTTTCACTGTTTTCTGTTAATAAACAGCACATAATTAAAAATAAACAAGGTACCACTGCAGGATGACTTGATGGAAAAGGAGTTACCTCAGTGGTACCACGCAACATATGCAGGGCTCTGAATTAGATAAGAATAACATGGTTTAGCTTTCCCCTGCAGAGTTTCAGTGATTCTGGTCTCCCCTAAAAAGAAATGAACAGAACTAGAGCAAATGTTCCCACTAAAACTCACACTGACAAAGCAGAAAGGGCTTAGTAAAACTGCACAGGTCTGTTCTACCCCCTTTGCTGTTACTTCGGGTATAAGTATTGAAACTTGGACTTAAATACGTTTTCAGTACATGTTTATCTGTCCACCTGATTATATTTTAGGGGAACAACCACTAACTAAGTATCCTTGTTACAATCATCCCAATCTTTGTGTGGTCAATTTTGAGTGCCTTTTCTTTTAACATAGTTTTTAAAAAGCAATCTTTATAGGTATGCATAGCGAAAACAGTTTCTAAAAGGAATTTTGCAGGAATATTTAGCTTTGAAAGCATAGATAGCCCAGAGAGATGTGTGCTCTCCACTCAGTACCTAGTGGATATTTCCTGTATCAGAGCATCCTGGGCACAGCTCTCAGAGAAGCAGGCAAACATCCATGAATTCCATGATCCCCTGCAGCACTTCAGTATGGCACAGAGGGGTCTTCTGAACATGGAGCTGCAGTGGTGCACTGTTAATGTCACAACCTGCAGACATCACCAAAGCAATATACTTTACTAACTCACTACCCTGTATCCCCCTCCTGCTGCTTATCCTACAAGACAATTCTCTGCCCAAAATGGGACTTCACCAGGCATGGACTTAATCTGAGCAATAGGGAAAGAAAAGCACCAGAACAAGATAGAAGGGATCTTCAGAAGTTGCAGCTCACCTCTGTGATTCCTTGTGTTTTCCATCCTGGAATAGCTCTGAACAGCCATGCAGTGAGCAGCCTTTGTCCTTTACAGATGGGACTGCTCTGGCCTCAGAAGCAACTCACTTGGTGAATGCCTCTGCTACGTGAGTCCCAATTTCAACCTACCGTTTACAAGCATAGAGGCAAACAAATGAAGAAAAAAAAGACAAAAAAGAAAACAGACTATCTAGTATTGTCTCAATTTAAAAAACACAAGTGACTGCAAGAGCTAGGTACTTCTACAGCCAGCCTCATTCCTGGTATCCCTGTGCAAAGTCTGTGTAATTTGTAGTATGTTTTATCTATCCTTCAGTAAGTCCATCTGTACGTATGCTATAGTTACCACAGGAGAGTTAAAAATACATCCTAGGTGTAGCAATACATAAGGCAGATCCTCACCAGTAAACTAGGAAATGAGTAATTCCCCACTCTCCTGAACAATTCTTCACAATGACAACTCCCTCCTTCCCACACACCTCCACTCTCACACGCCTGGAGAAGCTGGGGGCGGGGGAAAGCTGAGCTTTGCAATGTTGTCTGGAAGCTCATCAGATCCGGGCCACTTCCAATTAAAGGAGGGAGCAAGTTCAAAGCCTCTGCTGATCTCTGCTCTGAACTGGCATTATGCTCAGAGACATCTGTGCCTGCTGCTGAGACACAAGTCTGCTGAGCCAGAGAAGAATGTGTACGAGCATGTCCCCCATCAGGAAATAAAAACAGGATAGCAGGGAAACCCCAAACCTACTCAGGTGGCTGACAGTACTGGAACACTGACTTGAATTAACAGGAGAAAATGACAACCAAATCCAAGTGAGCTACAGTGGCTTCTGAGCACTGGCAGAAGATGCTGAGGGGAAGCGAGGACCAAAGCGAGGAGATGCGCAGAGGGAAGGTAATCCTGGCACTGTTGACACCATTGTGCTGTGAGGATCTGAAAGGTTCCAAGCTGCAGGCTGCTTTGCAGCATTGGCTTTTTCCCCCTCCCTAAATGCATGCACTTGAAAAGTCTCTGGTTTTCAAATCCTAGATATTGTACTGGGAAATTAGGAAACTGCCTTCCAGAATAGTAAGGTATTTCGGCATCTATCAGAAAGACATGCTTGATGATAAGCTGTATAATTTGTCACATCATTTCCCTTCTACCAACTGTTAGAGGATTCTGAATTGAGATAAAAAACTGCCCAACTGCTGCCATTAGCTTGGGCCTGGATTTTTTGCAGCATCCATGAAATCTTCAGAGTCAATTCACTGAGTAGAAATGGAGCTACAAACACACACCTTGTATTTGCCATGACAAATACAGCGACAACAGCTGTGGCAGATCCCATCTCTAAGCTTTATCTGGTCCTTGAATATCATTGAAGAAGGGAAGACGAGTGGGGAGAAAACAGACACTTGCATGCTTGTGATCCCGAACAGCTTTCAGCAGAGGTAGGTTCCTACTGCCCTCTGCTGTAACATCCTTTTAGAACTCCTAAGAAGGAAGCACGAAGCCTGACGTGCAACGCTGGGTGTTACACCCAGATTGTATTAAAACTGTGGAGAGTGGAACAAGTTAAAAACAATGGGCTTTGGTTTCTTGCTGCTGCTTTTAATTCTTGAAGTGGAAATATATTTCCCAGATGTTGACCCAGGCTCTACCAAATTACTGGTAAGTCTCCCTAGCAAAATATTCCATTGAAGCTGCCTGAAGCTTCTTTGGCACTCCACAAACACTGCAGCACCAGAAACACACCAAATTTTCCTAGCAGCAAAATGGGATACTTTGACTGGACAACCCAAGTGGTTTATATAAATTTAAAAAAGGAAAAAAAAAAGTCTAATTCATCATCTTAATGTAAGACTGCAATATAACTTAGGTAATGAAAAATGGAGAAAAGCGATCAATATGCAATACTGACATGTATTTGCAAGTTGATCCATATTTACAGAATTCCTTTCAGCTGTTTTTCCAGTAGCTCTTGATGTTCCTTAAACGCTTTGTAACTTATGGAGATTTCTACAGAGCTACTGGCTTATACAACAAAACTCAAACAAGTCATTTGTCTGTGTTCTTTCCCTTTACTACTCAAACACCAACAACAGTAAATTTACTGAAGCCAGCTGAGATATGTTTCTTCTCTTGCCTCTACTGTTCATGCAAACAAAATTATTTCCTATAGAAAACACTATATATTTAAGGGCAGTACACAAGATGTATCTATTTATTTGACACCACAGCCCTTCCCCCTCCCAAAATAAAACAGCCATCACAACGTCTGTAACATGACAATTGTAGCTTGGCAACATGCACATGTGAAAGATTGCGTGTAACACACCTTGTCACATACAGAGAGGCTACACCTAAATACAAGCAGAGGCTGAAATGCTCAATGCCATCTGGGTACACACATACTTCCTGTCAGAAGGAATGGGAACTGGGCATTCCAATCACTCTAGTGGACTTGAAATTCTCTTCTGGGAATAGCTTGTGACACCAACATTCACTCCTCTTGTAATTTCATTCCTAAAGTCTTTGCAGTAACTCTGCAAGCAGCTGGAGTTAAGGGAGAACAGAATCCTAAGCCAAGGCTGCAACACATGGACACTGCATGGGCAAGGTACTGATCCACAGATAAATCCACACCTGCACATGGCTACACCCTCATACAAGGCTAACAAGACTCATTGCCTTTCTAATACCCTCTCTGAACTTTGGATCAAGTTTCCTGTATGAGCTGCTATCCCTTCAAAGAAAGGAGGACATAATTACAGTTCTCAAATGGCCTGAGGCATTCAATTTCTTATTTTTTTTTTAAGGTCTGCATTCAACTTACATGAAAAGGACAAACTGTAACCTAATGAGGCATTTGAGTTATGGGAAATCCTGGGAAAAAAAACCTGAGAACAGAGCCTGCAGGCAACTGCACAAATGCTGGTGAGATTTGGGATTCTGTGAGGTTTTCAGAATAATATCAAAGGACTGGAGTAAATTTGCTCAAGGAATGGGCTGGATCTTTTTAAAGATCTGATTCTGATCTTCAACTGTGTTTGTCTGTAGTGTAGAGATACACAGGTGGATGCCTGTTACATACCCTAGAGTTAACCCTTTAGATTTCAGCACAGCCTTCTTCAGGGTTCTTTTCCTCCTTCTTAGCAAACAGTTCAACTTCAACCATTTTTCTAGGTGAGATGAAAAATGCATTTTTCCCACATTAAAAAAAAAAAAAATCCTGCAAATAAGAACAGGCTCTGGAAATTGAACTAGAGATTTGGAAGAGAGTTTTTCTGGATTCTAGGGTGTGGCTCTGGGGAAAGCCACATGATTTTCAATACACAAATACTTTTAATGATGAAAGGGAACTACTTCTGTGTTTAATAAAGTACACACATAGGTTCTCCACTAAATCAGTGGACTAAATCAAGGACTAAGGACTGCTAATCCATATAAAAGCTTCATTCTAGGTTATATATACTTGAACAATGTGATTGAATAAATTGATCTGAAAGGCTAGAGTACAACTACTGTTCTGCACTACAGTAGTGCAAAACTACCAAAAGATAAAGCAAAAACCAGTGGAACCCTAACATAAGTAAGCCCTATTGGCTTTAAAAGCACTACTGAAATCACAGTATGACAAGACATGCCAGAATACTTCTGGTTTTACTTTCATCTCCAATTAATTCTCACATTTGCACAAAGCCTTTTCTTTTTGAACATTTATTTTACCCACTAGAAAAGAATACAGACTCAGCAAATCTTAAATTATATACTGTTTCAAATCTTATATAATGTACTACTTGTCTTGGCATACAAATTATTTCACAGAGGTTGATTACCCAAGTGGAAGGCAAGGCCTGTCCTCTTGCTCCCCCAAGTTAATCTGATTAAACAAATCCATTTGAACAACTGATAGGCACTGCTGCCTGCAGACTCTGCAAAATCAAAGTCCACATGGCTACAATACTTCTTCACCAACAAAGTCCCAAAACCTTTGATGAACAAAAGGCAGAGGAAGCAAAAAAACCTCTGCTGGAAACACCAGGAGAGAGGAAGCAGTATCACCTTATTTCATCATTACAATAATAAAGCCTCTCCCTGGGACAGGTCAGCAACATAAATGCAGTCAAGTTTAACATGAGTTTTCTTTCCCTCTCCTTAGAGAACAGTCTCACAAGGGAGTAGCCTTGTGACTGAGTGAGAATTCAATTTCTTCAGGCTGTATTGGGGCGAGGTTCCCATGGCATCATCTTTCTCATATATCCTCACAAGGGTTCCAGCATCTTACACAATCCCTGGAGATCTGGAGGCGTGAGAAGTTTATCTCAAACACTTTCCAGAGAGGTAAAGAGGCAGAGACTGCTCTTCCCCTGTCAATAGAGGGTTACAGAAGATGATAAATGCAATCTCCAAGTGCAATTCTTACTTCCATTAGATCACTTCTAGTGCATATCACCTGTCCAAAGCCATTTTCCCTTCAACAGACACCCTTTCCTTTCAGGAGACAGCTGGCAGCTCTCCCTTCCTTAGTAACAGTCTTGAGATAAACATAAATAAAACTTCAGGTTGCTGAGGCTCCCAGGTCACCTTTTTTCCCATAAATATAGTATTGGGCTTTGTAGCAACTTTCCTGGAATTCAAATTGTACAGTAATTAAATACGGAACAGGATGACAGCAATGAGAGGAGCTGTTGGAAAGTGTTCACTGAGGTTTCAACAGTCACATTATGCAGCTTCCTTCAGGATGCATTTTTTTTAGTCTTGCAGGACTCAGACATGTCCATAGGAGTGAACTAGAGAGGGCCTGAGACTGGGGCCAAGCACTATCACACAGCTGCTCTATTATTTAATTTTTAGCATAAACCTTGACACACTTTCACCCATGCCAAAATGCCATTTCCAAACAACATCCACAGGTACCATTTCCACAGTGCAGAGGAAAGATCTGGCAATGCATGAACTTACAGCAAGAACTTATTGGAAGAGTGAGAAGGCAGAAGATTTCTGTTATCTGGACTTGCTACAGCTCACTACAGACATTCTTTGGTGAAAACTTCATAAAATACCTAAGACAACAGGAATGGACTGAGGTGAGAGCTTGATCTGAGGACTCATTATGTACAGGGATGTATTAGAGGAACCAGCTGGTAAGGTTGGTTTATTATTTCATGGTTATAGAGAATCACAGAATCATTTGCATTAGAAAAGACTTCTAAGGTCACCAAACCCAACCCTAAAGCAGTGGTAGTTCTTCTCTGGGTGTGCCTTCTCACCAAAATCAATGGCAAGTGAATATGTGCAAGAGGACAGTGACCTTTTCACCAGGAAGGTTAAGCCTACCTGCTCTGCATCACTGGAAAAGGAGAAAGGAGATCATAGCAAGAAGTAGCTGCAGCCCTGGGGTGTGCAGCAGTACCTGTGACATAGATGCAGCTCAGAAAGGAAGATGCTGTTGCCAAGGCAACAAAAGAGTGCAGAGGTTCTGGGCATCTTCTCCTGGACTCCCACAGAGAGTTAGGTTTTGCTCTGGCAGAGCCAGGAGGACAGGAGGCACTACCACCATGTGCCCTCCCACAGGGCAGAACTCCTGCTCTGGGACACAGGGCTCAGCTGGCACAGGCAGTGCAACATCCCAGCAGCTGAAGCCAGACAGAGTCTGTTTCTGTTCAGCAGGAGTTCCAGCTGCTTTCAGAAATCCCAATGATAAAGTACAAGCCAAAAGAAAGAAATCCAGATCCTATCTTTCAGTTTAGCTCCAAATTAGCAACTGTAGCCCTTGAAATTGTTGCTTTTTCGCCATCATCCAGAGAAAATCAGTTGCTTGTCATGCCTCAATTAATACATGACCTGACAGGTTTTTTGTTGGGATCCAACAAAAGACATTCAGCAGATATTAATCATTTGACAAGTTTCAAATGAGACTTTCATGTCCAATAAAAGGCTGATCCCATGCAGTAGTAGATAAACCTTGATCCCAAATAGATGGCTTTTGTACAGTGTGAGATGAAACCTTTGCCTCCCAGGTTTTTTTACTGGATACACTTGCTAATGATCCATGTGGGATTCTGGCCAGAAAAGCTGACTCACTAGGGATGGCCTGCCTCAGCACAGCCATCACAGCACTGAAAGCTTCATGCTGGGAATGGCTGACTTGAAAAAGAGCATTTTTCAATGCTTAGGGCACTTAGTGCAGGCAGCATTCGTTTCTATTTAGCTACTTTTCCAAGGCTTTCCATGTCCTTTCAACAATACACTTGCTGTGCAGTAAGAATCAAGAAGAGTTAACAAATTATCTTTCCTGCCATTCCTTTTCAGGGAAGTGAGACTAAATCCTCATAACTGCAAAACTGCTGTGCCTGGGGCTTCTGAAATGAGCTGGACATGTATGTTCCATCTGTTTCAAGAGTAATTACAGGGATCAACATAAGCTTCTTGCTTTTTATGGAGCAACATTTGCTCTTGTTAGTGAAATAGCATTTCAAGGAAGTCAATAACTACAGAAATACATTGGTTGTGGATACAGCTACATTCTGTAACTCTGTGAGTTTTATGAATTTGAAATCAATGAACATTTAATGTGCCTGGCAAATTACAAGTTTTTTCTCCAAAATACCTGCTGTAACAACAGTTTGAATTAAAGCAGCATGTGATACAGGACAATCACCCTCTAATGCAAGACAACCACTTGCTTTAAAAAGATATTAACACACTGGTGCTACATCAACAAATAGTTAAACCTCTCTACCTATCACACATGGGATATTGACACAGGGGACATTCAGGAACATGCCCGTATGGCCAAGAGACAACAACAGATGGTACATGGCTGCAGTTAGTGCTCCAATCTGTGGCAGTTTGGAGTTCTAAAAAAAAAAAACAAGACAGTCTCACATTACCTCACATCATAAATAGAGTGTGAACTGTTGCAGTAAAAGCATGAGGGGGCAGCATCTTCAAGAGTTCACCTCTTTGGAAGAACGAGCAAAGGAGGTTTAGAAATATGCTAGGTCCAGGGTCCATAGACTGAACTCCAGGTGTTCAGGCTTTTGGTTCAGTTCTCCAATCTCCCAGCAGCATCTCCACAGTCCATATCAACATCATGCCAGGAGGAAGAAAAGTATTTGATAGACAGATGACCTGCCACTGAAAACAGTTATGGGGTTTTTTCTGTTTCTAGACATTACTACACAAGTGACTATTGCTGAAGGACACTGAATTCTTGGGACAAACTAAATGTAAGTATAAGAGGTCATCATGCTGTCAGATAAAGCCTTGCTTTGTGGAAAATGGTAAAAGAAGCATTATATAAATTCTATCACTATCTTTGTTATAGATTACACAACTCAACTGTCAAATTCTTTTAGCTGGTAAAAGAAACATCTAGATGCTATTTTCCTAAATAACTGCAGTTCACATTTAAGTGAGTACAGGCCTATCTCTAACTTTGAATGAAAGGCCACTTTGTCTACTCTTTTGGCCAGCAGCACCACACATTTCAAAGATGTATTTGTTTCTTGGGGTTATTCACACTGAGTTGTACTGTTTATAAAACAGCATTACTAACTATTACCACCTCCAGCTGAATAGCCATATGATAGGTAGCCTGGATACCAGGAAAACACTTGCTAAAGCAGCACAGAACACATTAACATACTCAGCAGAGTATGTTAACCTTTACTGCAATTCAACTGCTTCTTTTAGCTTTGCTTTTAATGAGCTTGGGTTTCTAGGGGGGTTCAGGTTGGCCACCTAACCAAACAAGTTGAGGGATACTTGAAAATGTATACACACACATAAACAGCTACCTGTAAGACAGGATAGCAGCAGAAGCCACAAAATAATAAACATGAAGCAGAAGCAACTAAAATAAGTCAGATTTTCAGACTGAAAAAAGTGGATTCATAAAGACCATCATAAGTGGGTATGAAACTATACAACTAGCTTATTTCCCACCAGGCCTATAATGCCTACTACTCCCAGAATGGAAATACTCAAGCTAGATGAAGTCATATATGGACCATTTTATTGGAAAAGAAAAAAAACCAGTGATACTGAAACAAGATAAACATCAACTGCAGCACACCAGTTCTGCTTTTCCTATAGGAAAATGGATAAAACCAGTTGATTTTCAAATATTATTTCAGAGAGGAATTTTGAGTGGTTTCCAGTAAAAGTTAGCAGTAGGCTCAGGCGCCTATTTCAAAGCAGTATGTGTGCCATTTTAGTGCTCTCTCCTTGTTTCACTTGCTTTTCTTTCTAAGTTATAGACAGCAGTGTGTACTATCTCCTACATGGACAGATGTACAGTAACTTCTACTATCACAGGCTAATCTTATATACATTTAAGAATACATGCTGGGTTTTTAAGAGATGGGACACGTGGAAAACAAATGCACAAGAGAGTTTTAAAGAATTACAGACACTTGAAATTTGTGGGCAGGGATGGCAAGAAGCAATTGTGAAGTTGCAGAAGTAGCTCCTACCTCATGGACAATATGTGGACATGGGATCTTCCACAGGTACTAACAATTGGTTCCAATGGGAAGAATGCAGACAGATGCCTTCATCCCCATTTTTCATAGAAATTAACTCTCACATGCAAGACCACTGCAGCATTCCCAACCATCAGCCTAGCATGGCCCAGGTAATCCTCTGGGATGTGTTAGTAAATAAAGCTGAGCAAGGATCATGATTTTTTTTTTTCTTGTCTCACAATGTTTCTTGCTCTGTTGAACCAATTCTAGGAATTGCAGGCATCAGTTCCTGAAGTACAAAAAGACAAGGCTGGTATCTAGCAGCAATCAGTACAGGAAGATGAGCAGCCAACAATACAAGGCAATTTAAACTTTGCACATTAACACCATGGCAGGTCAGTGCTACTGCCAACACGACAACACTGTTGTGAAGGAAGAGCTGCAGTGTTTGCTTCAGCTGCTGCTTAGAAGTGTTATTTGTGGGACAGCAAAAACACAACAAAGCAATGTTTGATATGGATGAGCTTATTTTTCTTCCTTTGAATAAGCTCAAATGAAGAAATAAAAAAGAAATTGGATAAAACAAAGACTAAGGCAGAACCAAAGTTTTGGGGTTGTTCCAAGCAAAAAGCCAGAACCCTTTATTAGGAAGTAGTGGCCAGCATTGGCAGTACTGTACACTATTACTGTTTTTAAGTAGCAATCTAACCCTGGCTGCAGGCCTGAGTCAAGAACTCATCTTCACTCTAATCCTCAATATCACTATTGTCAAAAACATCTTTGATATATTTCTGCCATCATACTTATCTACCTTAAAAGGTTGGGAGGCAGATTTATTGCTCAGGTACTGGTGGATTATTATGCAAACATAAAAGCAGGATAGGAAAGAATGAGGTTTGCAGCATAGAGAAACATTTCTTCTCTTAGGGCATTAATATTATGAAATTCAGGCCCCCAGAAAAAGTCTTCTGCAGTTTGAAGACTAGAACACCAAAACCAGCAACTCAAGATATTACCATAACAAACCTACATGCACAAACTGGCACACAAATACAGTCTGAGAAATTTGGTCCCAAAATTATCACATCCAAACCCCTTAAAAACAGCTAACCATAAATGCCTGCAAATAATTAGTTATTGATCCTTAAAAAGCTGCACTTCACCTATCTAAGCCCAATTGTACAGGCCTGGATGACTAAACAAGCCCTGGTCTTCCTTAAGGGAGGTTCAAATGCTTATTTGCTGTGCACTGATGCCACCGCCTGGCTGTTTTCATAACTCAAATTCCTGCATCTACTACTTAATTTTACTAAGCTTTTTCTTTGTTAAGGCAGCAAAAGCAGTTCATCCAAGCAAAAAATACTCAGCCCATTAAGATTTCTCTGTTGTCACCTACAAAAAGAATACACAACATTGTATGGGAATAAATTGATGCCTGACAAGTATGTGATAGTCGAGCTCTTGCATGATTACTAGAGGTGCCCAACAAGGTCTGTTCAATGACACCTTCAATGACATACTGGCCACAAGCTTCAGAGCTCCATTTCCTCAGTTCAACACTACAGAGCCCTGAGGGCATAAGCTATTTGTTGTTCTGAACTACTACCTACTGCTAGAAGAACTGAATATATTTTATAGCAAAACAAGTACTTGCTATACTCTCAAGAAGATGCTTGAACCAATAGCTCAGCAAAAGCTGAAGGCATCCAAAATTATTCTGAGCCCAGCCTTTATTGAAGCCTCTTTTTTGGAGTTATCCCACCCTTCTAGGTTCACACATGGCTCAGTTTCTTCCCTAGAAAAGCACAAGTCAGCAAAATCTAAATTGTATTCCATGAGAATAACCCTCATGTGAGTAAACACAAGGCTGTCAGGAAACCACTGGGGCCTAGAACTTCAGGGATAGAGAAACAGATAGGTATGAGTGGATTAATACAAACTTTTCTTAGGGATTGAACACAGTCCTCTTAGAACTAACAGCCAAAACTTAAGAGTGTAGCTTAACATAAGGGGTTTAACATAAATACATACTCCAGTGATGAGGAAGGCTGAAGGACCAGTGAGCCTGTACAGGCTGTGTTTCCACACCACATGAGCTCATTGCTCACCCACCTGAGTGCAGAGAGTATCTGATGGCCAGAAGCATGTGAAAGTTTCTCAAAAGATCAGGCTGACCCTGGGTTTTTTCCTGCAGCTGGATCACGACTCGCTATCAAGAAATGGCATGTGCAAACTCTGGAGGGAAATCAAATGCCTCCTGAAGATATCAGTGTTCCCACTACCTTCCCAGAGTCTCCTGCTTCTGAGCCTTAGGGAGTCTGGCACACAGGCTGTCCAAGAGCTGCTGCCAGGCCTGCTTGAAGATGTAGATAGCTGTGATCAGGGCTATCTACAAGTTCTTCCCTCTCTATTCCTTTCTCACTTGTACCTTAGACCTCAACCATGAACAGCACACCCTCAGCATGGCCTCCCCTCAGCAACCAGTGCTTGAAATCTTCTAATACTAGCTTGTCTACCTCTCACTGGACTGCTACATGTTTGGAAAATCATGTCAGCAAACAGGACAACACATCCTTTTTCTCCTGCCACCCCAGGGGCACCCAGCCCACAACCAATCCATGACTGTAGCTGCCTACTGCAATAGCAGCTCTGTACCTGACATCCAAATCTCTAATCCTGCAGGGACCACACAGTGGTATAAGGCATCTCCTCTAGAATGAACTTCATGCTGTTGCTCCCTGGACCTGATTAAGGAACAGCTGCCATGAAACCTTTCAAGCTTGTTGGAATGTGGAAGGGAAAAAACATTACCATGGTGTCAGCAGGGAACTGTGTTTCATTTCAAGTGACCTGACACCTCAACCAGTACTTGTCCCTGCTACTGTTCACAGGATTGTGGGCAGTTGTCATCAGCTCATCCCCTGCAGCACTCAGAGAGGGGAAGACACTGTCTTGTCCCTGGAAGATGAGGAAGGTTACACAGGCCCCTGACCCCTGTGTGCACTCTGTATAATTCATTGGACAGACCTCATATGGCAGAAAATAGGCACTTTGAGGCATATTTTTTTCATGGCAGATTTCTCCTACACCTCACAGCTCTGTGGAATTGCTTTTAAAGACCTAAAGCAGCCCTCCCATTCAGACTAGCAACCCCCTGTCTCCCCACACACTCAGGCCCCAGGCAGTAGTTCCATCTGAAGCCTCACATGCCTGTCCCCCTCCTCCACCCTAAGTAGCTGGATAGGAAAAGAGTAAATTCACCTGGAGTGAATCTCAGTTGCACAGGAAGCTGAATGCTTCTGAAGAGATCTCTTCAGTTTCCCTGTAATAAAGACAAATGCTCAAAATGTTTCTTGCCCTGGTCTTCAAGAAGGCCTCTTCCTCCTTTTTGAACTGTACTCCATACCCCAGCTGCTGATCTTCCAGTAGTCAGGGACTGCTGAAGTGCACAGCCTCTTCCCAGTGCTGCTGGGTTATCCAGCCACCAAAGACTTCATCCCTCTCATGACAGACAGAAAAATGAGTGTTTCACTGCAGCCTAAGGTCCCACCATACTGTAACACCTGGGAAGCCAAAGAGACTCAGCCACCATTGTCCATTTCTTCTTTTCTGCCCAATCAGAGCAACAGAAAGTATGACAAAAAGAACAGAAAGGATATTGTGCAGATTGTGGGACAGCAGAGTAACAGATTTCAGTGGGACTCACTGGTTTGGACTATTGACACCATGGGCATACACTAGGAACAAACTTCTGTTGCATACAACTAACCCAAAAGACCTAATCTGCATACAACAGCAGGAGCTCTGCAATCCAAAGCAGTACATGAGGACAATCAGGACATGAGGACAATCACTTCAATGCCCCAAAATTGCCTTGAACTAGTGTAGATACAGCTTTTCAAGAGCAACTCATTGTAGACAACCAGTGGAACCTGGCTAAACATCAAGTGATTCTCTCAAATCAGGTCTAAACTGTGCAAATCTCTTTTCAGCAGTACATAATAACTATATATAACAGCCTATAATAACCAGCCCATAAGTAGAATGAAGAAGAACCATGTAACTAAAAGAAACAGAAATAGTACAATATTTGGTTAAGTAAGGTGTCAAAATTTAATACCAGCCCTATTCTGATAGCATCTCCCAATTAAAATTCTACATCAAAGCCAAAACTAATATATTTTCTTTTCTGTAGTTTTGATATATATCAGTTCTAAACATACTTCATGCTTTTTCTTATATATTTTCCACCAGTCCTTCTCCAGTCTGGAAAACAATTCAGATAATCTATAATCTCCCCATACTCAGACTTGAAAACAGAAGATTCCAGAGGTGGGGGAAGAAATCCAAAAATCTTCACCCAAGACAGAGACTAATTTTTCTACACTTTTCATGGGAGCTCTGATTTTCTCCACCCCTCACTACCCCCCTTCAGAATCCTCAGATACTTTAAGTGATTTCACAAAGTCTACAAAACTTCTGGGAAATAAATTTGTACATCTAACTGAGGTAAGCCTAGTTTTAATGCATCAAGGTCTGAGTTGTTATGAACCATGCACCTATTTCAGTTCTGATCAAGGAATAAGGTTTTCACATGAGACAAGATCAGGATAAATATGGAATAAAGGTCAGTTCTGCAGTTGCAATAACAGCTTTCCATGCACTATCCTATGACCACTAGATGGCATCTGCGTGCCAGACCAATTTGAGCAAAAAAAGAAATTACATCAACTGGATTTGGTCTTTTTTTATTAAGTAACCATGCTAAATTATTGTAATAGTAACATATAAACAAGTCAGACCAAGTTAAAAAGTATGCCTTCTTACTCTAGGTGGTAAAGGCAAGGCAAGAGCCTCTAAGCCTACCATGTCAGTCATGTATTGTACCTTTAGGTAAGAGCCTTGAGTAGGAATGAATTAAATATGGTATTTGTTCTCAGGTACTGCTTCAAGAGCCTTAAGTCTTTTAGCTCATTCTCTTCACTCAGCCTCCTGGAAACCAGATGCAATTAAGGTGCAGCTAAGATGCCTATTAAAATGTAATTCTCCTAAAATGTTCCCTCTCACAGAATTCCACAAAAGTGTTACACATTCTGTCTCAGTGAAAGTTGCAAATGGCCACCCAGGAACAGGAACCTGAAATATAAAAATGAAATATTCTGGGGCAGCTAATGGAAAACTACTGATTTATACATGCCCAGAAATTTGATGAGACAGTGGGTGAGTTACAGGGGCAACCGTATAAATGCTGCTTGGATGTCAGAAGGAACACTGTGAAACACTTGTAACTATTTTCACATTACATTTGTTGGGACTTCAAAACAAAGGAGAAAAACTTACAATGGAATGTATTCACTCTCCACAGTTGTCCTCTGCATTCATCAATGCTCTGCTCTCCTTTGCTTCATGTCATGAGCTGCACCAATTTTTTCCTCAAGATAACAATTTTCTCTGGTTAAGCCTTTTCAATAATTAATTGGATCCATCCACAGCATTCTCTTTTACACTCTGAAGAGTGCAAAAGCAATAGGAGGAGGGAAAGCTCTCTACCAGGAAAAAAAAAATCAGTAGCTTACTTATTTTGCTTTCTGCAATTATAATTTACTGTTTTTGAATATGAACCATCTGTAAGAACAGACAAATTATAATTCTTCCAAATTGTTTTTTAACTCCTCCCTTTAACAGTAACTTGGGTGAAGTTAAAACACTAAAGCTTAACATCTAAATAATGTCTAACCTATATAAGGAGGAGTTTTCAAGTGGTGCTCATTTCTACAAGTTCAGCCTCTGAGTTTTTTATCTTTCATAAAGCATACATCTTTACCTGAAGATACAAAATAGTTTTTGCTGTTCTTTATCGGCAGCGGGATCTAGTTTCTGATCTAGTGCTGGACCTGCTTTCTGATATGGCTGCTTCTAAAACTAAAAGGAAGCTTGGGCTGCAGATTCTGTCTGGAAAGGCAGTGGAATCCAGAACAGGGGCTGTGCTAGGCCACGGGCAGTGCACATACTCTGCTAAAAGCTCCACCTGCTCTGACTGTTTCATGCAGCAATGAGTTTTTCTTGGAAATTATTATTGTACTCATGTACTGGCAAGGGCTTGTAGCAGACACTTACTTTGAATTGTTCTTGAAGTCTCATTTCTTGCCACACAGAGATGTATAGATTAATGAGCTGAAATAGGATACTGGGAAAAAGAATGAAGTGTCCTTATTACCCATTAACATTATCTATTTTAACAAGGCACAATGAGACACAAAACAAGTAACCCGACAGCTTAGCTGTTTTCCCAACACCTGGAGTGCTGTGCAGGGAAGATGCTCAGGCACTACCAGTTCCATTAATCCACAGAAGATGAGAATTTGGCAAACCCAAAACAAGTACCTAAACCTGCATCTTATCTGCACAACTGCTTTACTGACCCAACACCAAGTTACAGCCACACAGTTTTCAGCGTTCAGCCCAGCATGGCCTGAGGTTCCTTCAGCTTTGATCATCCAGTACGTGCAGAGAGAATGTTTGGTCAGAAGCCCACAAGTTGCATGCAGCCACCTAGTTAGATGCTGTCCCCAAAACCTTGATAAACCTTTGGAACAAGGCAAGCAAAATCCACATGATCCAAGTGAAAAAAGTATACAGCTGCACTGAGAGTGAACTTGAAAGCTTCTATTGCTAATTAGCAGAAGCAAGAAAAGTGACAGAACAAAACATCCAGGGCTTTGCTTAAATGTCCCAACCTTGGTATTGATTCATTGAGTTCCTTTTTATTGACAAGAACAGCTGTATGTACAAATTTTGTTGCAAACTCTGACATACATCAAAAAACCCTCCCTGTCCTTTAACCCATGGGGACTCAGACATTTGATTGTGCTGTTGACATCTTTGCCCCAGCATAAGGAGAATTCTCTTGTCTTGCTTTTCCAAAAGTTCATTTGAAGTCAAATATTCACAATAATCCTCATGTACATTCCAAAGCAGATGGATACTAATCATGAACCCAGCTGCAATTCGAATGAGCTCAAAAGCAATACAACACTGAAGTACCACTGTCTGCTCTTTGCTAAGCTGCAATATTACCTGGCAAGTTTGTATACAAGGGATCTTCATCTAACCAAGATGGCAGCAAGGACAGTCCCAGAAACACCAGCCACGGACACAAAAATTATTGTCTGCCAGCAAGAAGTTCAATACCTAGTTAAAGACTAGGCTTTTACAATTGTTATCTACATAAGCCTCTACAAAGCAGAATCCCTTTTCTGTTAACCTCTGAGCTTTACGTTAAAGGACAAGCAAGGAACATTTGTATCTGTCATCTACAAATTCTGAAGATTCCAGCTATTCAGTTACTCTCAGATCACCTTCAGTTCAACCATATTCAACAGCAATAGCGTCTTTTATATTTCTATTACTAGAGAGCAAGAAAAACACGTCTCCTAACCCCAAACTAATCATACAGAGCTCCAGCAATTCAATCTGACAGGTTCCACTTCAACTTATTGAAAGATAAGCCACAGACAGGAACACTTCTTTATTTAAAGATACCCTTCTGTTCATTAATTCTGACTTCGGCAGAAACACAGCAAGGTGGATTTCTATGACCAAACAAGCTTACAACAAGGATGTAAGGTTACTGACCACAAAAACAATTTCCTTCTGCAGGTCAGATGAATTTCCATCAGTTCCCCAGGCAAGTAAGTGCATGCACAGCAGTGCACAGCACTGGGATGCTACAAGCTGATGTCACACCTACCTATTGGCCTCCCTCTCAGCAGAGAGTACAGTACAAATGGAGATGGTCTTCATAACAGGATCCGGAAACTTGGTGACACCTGGCAGCAGGACACTTGCAATTAGTCACACTAAACTTGGAACCAACTCAGACTTCAGTGGCCACAAGTATTCCTGTGTGCCCATATGCAGCAAACCAAACGCAATGCACTACAGCAGTTTTTGGAAATACATCAGATCACTACAAACAATGTGCTAAACAGAAACAGTGTTCAAGATACTAGAGCTGCACAACCACAACTATATGATACTTTTTTCCTCCCTTAAAGCAGTGAACTATTATCTATGCATAGAAAACACTAAGCACTATAAAGCACACAAAAGAAGTGATGCAAAATAAGAATCTTGTTATCAATCAACACAGAAGAGACCAAAGTTGCATCCCTTGCATCATATTTTAAATTAGTATTTGGGAAATTCAAAATGCCCATCAACCAGAAAGGAACAAGACAAGAGCTTGTGAGCCAAGTGTACTCTACTACAAACACAGAATGAATATTACTGTCAGATAAAGATGGGGGGGGGGTAAACATGCCAAAGCACATCTCAAATGGTGTAATGTTTTATATACCTCTCAACAGCCCATATGAGAATGCTCCTGTTTATTCCCAGCCCGCAACCTGTGCTATTTAACAGCATTCAAGGCTTCTACAGACAAGATGTTTATGTGAAAAAAAATTATTAGCCATTAGACCACTAGCAATTTCCATGGAACAAAGTTAATTTTATCCTTGTAGAATTAGACTGAGGTTATTTTTTTATTTTTTCTAATTCTCCAGAATAGACAATATTAAAAACAGAGATCCATACTAACCCTGAAAATGTAAGCTGAAGTGGCGAGTTCTGTTATATATCAGACTTGCTTTTAGTACGGAATATCAGTCATATCTGTAGGGGTAAGATTACTACATCATGTGTGTTTTCCACCATATAGATGATGAGGGATGCTAGCACACATTCCAACTCTCCAGAAATCAAAACAACATTCAAATAATTTCCAAATGACTGCTGCTATGTAAAAATAGCAATTCTTCAGAATACCAGCACCCAATGTGGCTTATTAGTGCCATTAAACAAACTAAAAATTTCCTGTATCTTTAGGACACAGAGGAAGGCCCGAAGACTTTATTTTTCTTTTGACATAGCATCTGTAACACAAGCGAGCATGTTAGGTACTCACGTAACATACAGCTTTACACCTGGACATTTTATGATACAGAAGACATTGTTCCAGAAACAAAAGAAAAAATAGAAAAGGATTCATCCAGATGTTTGGTAACACATAGAGGCTGGCACTTGGTAAAACCCAGCATTTTCAAAACTTGCAAAAATAAATCGCAAGTAAGCAATGATTTAGAGCAGGAAGTTACCATGTCATGTCAATGCTTACAGATTAGATTTCATTAATTACCTTGTCCCAAACTGCAGTTACTCTCACACAGCTCTTATCACTGACTTTCAAGAACAAGTGTCTTTGAACAATGTCAAAAAAATCTACTTCATTTTATTTTAAGCATTGAAACTGGTGTTTGCTTCAAAGTGGGGTAGAATAAACCATTGTTCAAAACCACAGACCAACCTAGTATAAATCAGTAACAGATAGATATATTGTAAGATTTCCTTCTCTTTCAAAACAACCAACTCCACATGTTTTGAGTAAGTCAGGTATGTTAAAATAACCAGTCAGACTTCATTCAAATGAATTAGACAACTTTTACTAAATGAAAAAAACCTACATTTAAAATATGCATTTAAAACAAAATGGAATTAGAAAAGAGACTTAAATCCATTTTAAAGAACTTGCTCACTGTGTCAGAAATCAATATATCTCTTGCATTATATAATGTGCCAGTTCATAAAACATAAGTTACTAGAATCCTCAATTTAACATTTTCAAAGACAATACTGAAGTCAAGAGTTTTACATCTACTGATGCACATTTAGAATGGTATAAATCTGCAGCCTTCCCCCAAAGAATCTAACAAATTTGACAGTATTCAGTAAAAGCTTCTGTAGTTGTGTCCAATAAGTATTGCATCCTAAAGCATCACAAATCTGTGTGCCTTTCATTTATCCTACTATATATTTTGTATCTTCTCTATATCTTGCCATTTGCCAATGTTAACTCTTTTAATAAAGGAGAGAACTGAAAATACTGCTTAACTCTTGATCACATACAGAAATTATTGCTACTATAGTACACTACAAAGCAGAAGTCTATACAATAGTATATGAAATTTGACCATGAAAATCCAAATGATAGATTCTTTAGTGATGTAAGCCTTACTATAAAGTTGGACATTCCTGTAGCATTTTCAGCTCACCACCCACCATCTAGCCTATTGTATGTTGAAGAACATCCATTTAAACACACCCTCTTCTGAAAAAGAACGTCAGCTTTCAAAGGCTTAGAAAATAAGGATCTTCATGTTCTGTGGAACTATGTAAAATGAATTTTGATGCAGGTAGGAAGTTACCTGGAAGCTAAGCATGCCAAAGGTGTTTCATGCTAATAAAACTAAAGCCAAGGTACCACTAAATCAAGTTACCAACTAATAGGCAATACCATTTTTGTCCTATCTAAGTTAAATGAAGTGCCATCGCACAGTGTAATGTCAATAATTTAAAATAGTGTAGTGCACAAATTCATTGTGTGGTAGTTTAAGTTAAAAGGTCAGGACAGGTTTTTCTGTCTTAATGTACGTTGGCTGCCAAGCTGTCCAGTCTGGGCATTTGGGACTCAGTTTGCCTTTTAAATCACTACTGTACTATAAACTTTGCATTATAATGGGGCACACAGCATTATGATGAAAAAACAGGGGATTAGGGGGAGGATAAGAGATCAATGGCTGTTCTAGAAAGCCCCTTCCTCATATCAATTTCAAAGAGCCAGGAAATAAGACTAGATACCATATTCCGCATCATTCTAGCTACAAAATAACCAAAGTAAAAGCAAATAAGCAACAATAAGACCACATTACACAAATGGAACATCATGCTCTCATCTGGTTTAACTATTACACCAAGTTTTAACTGGGATGTTGGTCAACTTTAAAAACCGTGGTAAATGTGAATATGTAGTTGAAATAGTTTTTCCTAATTTTTTTTGTCTCTATGCTGGATATTAGAACTTGGAGCTATACTTGTTACAATACAGTGTCGCACATCCTTCTACTAGAAAAATTAATAAAGATCCTTTACCCGTCTCGTTAAGTTAAACGTGTGACATCATAAAGGGTGTCAAATGGCTGGATGGTTTTACAGTGCACACTTATTATATACTGTAATATGGAGTTTTGTCCTTGACAGATCTGATGGTGTTTTCTACATTATTTCCTTTCTTCACCTCTTCTTCGGTGGATTAGCTGTGCGAGGTGGAGTGACTGGACGCCCAGAATTCAGTCCACCATACTGGTACTTGGCTTTCTTTTCAGATGGTTTCAATATCTTAGAGAAAATAAAGAAGTTCCTTTGAGTCAGCAATAACTAAGAACATTTCAAATACTGTTAAGCCCACATGAAACCTTGTTCATCAGGAACAACAGGGATGAGAATGTTGGCGGGGGCAGAAATCACATCACAACCCTACAAATTTCTTAGTTCTACATGCAACAGTAACAGCAACTCTAAATTCTTCCAGTTCTACCACTACACTGAGGTGGAAAGGGGAAAGAAAAGGGACTGAAAACACATCCAGGAAGGAATAGGGACTAAAATCTGATCAAAGCAGCCATATTAAAATGGTCCCTATAACCATTAGTTTGCATAATTTTGTACTCCAATCACTAGGTATGACAAAAAAACAAAAATCACCCAATTAAACTTTAAATTTTGAAATGAGCATTTGAATAGAATGAACAACTTAATATGCAATAGTTTGGAAATCGTCAAATTCCAGTTTTCTGGAGAACAGTTGGCTTGCAGTTCCAGTTGTTCACAAATGCCAGCCTCCTGTGCAGTTCTCTCTGTAGCCCAAGAATATTGCTTTGCACTAACCACCAGCACATCAACGAGCACACTAACGTGGTCCATACAGCCCACACTGTACAGTTGTTTTAATGCACAAATATACCATACCTGGAAGGAACACATCAGAGTTTCATCCACACTCATCATGCCTCCTGCATTGTCAAACTCTCCGCAATAATTTGGAGCTGAGAATAGGGTGACCAACTGCCGTTTAGCAAAGAACTCGTATCCATCTTCAACCACCTGTCAACACCAGAGAAATCAATATGGCTTACATACGAAGTTTTGAAGGAAAAAAAGTATCTTGAGGCAAACTGGACTTTTCTATTAAAAAGATAAAGGAACTCATCAAAAAGCTATTTTATGTCTTGACTTTCAGACAGGAAAGTTCACTCATTTTATCTTACCTGACACTGAATGCCAGGCCAGACACACTCTATGTCTGACACTTCAAATGTTAAGCACACATCAGCTTTACTGTTTAATATTTTCATAGTTGAAGTCCAGTCATACACTGCTAGTGTAAGGATTCCCAGCACGTAATGCTTTATACACAGAATGTGGATGTTTGACCTAAATTAGTTTGGAGCACACAAAGTCTGGGTACCACCTTCACTGCAACTTGAAACTATTAAGTTTTGCTTAAATTGGCGTTGACTGCATGCACCTCAAACACAGATGATTTTAGAGCATCAAAATTATAAAAAAAGAGTGATTCTGCCAAATCTTGCCTAAGAGCACAATTCATCTTTACAATTGTGCAAGTAGTATGATGCATCAGCTAAGGATGTTCCCTCTTTTCTGAAATAAAAGCTTCATGTTACAATGTATTACAACAAATACAATCAACTGCTCACTTTGGTGCAATCATCATGATCTTCTATAAGATATCATCCTCCTTTTATAAAGAACTGAATCAACTATATGACTATAGAAAACTGTCAGTAATCTTGATCAGCAGTTAAGAAAGCCAGTCAGCATGTGGAATCAATACTAAATCTTCTCTAAAGTTTTAGCAATAAAATTACAAAGAAAAAAGTTTAAGTGCTCCAATAGCGTACCCAAGCCTAACAGTGACATAGAATAAAGAGCCTATTTTTGTTTCACAGCAAGGGGGAGCTTCTAAAATAGACTAAATAATGAAACTGAAATGTTATACAGGAAACTGTAACCTGATGTCCACCTAAGTAGCACTCTTGCTCTAAGTAACCTAATAAAAAAGTGTGCAAAGGAATGACAATGCAAAAACTGCCTGACTGAAATGCGAGGAAATAAAAACAATCTACGCCAAAATACTCTGAGATAGCTGAACCAAAATACTGGCAACAGTCAAAGTTTTTATGTACAGACTTGTTTGTAGAGATAGTCAAAATGCATTTAATATTTCCATGAAGCAAAGCAGAGGTAGCTCAAGCCAGAACTACCAGGGAATTGTCGGCTGCTGAAAGTGTAGAACTCAAACTTCAGTGTAAATCTCAAATTCAAGTCACTCTGCCCCTTTAAATATGGAGATTTTTAGCTGTGATGTTCACATACATCAGTCTAGCATTTAACAGACAGTACAAAAGGAAGACATCAATGGAGAAATCCAGTGTTAGTATTCTACTCAACAGACATTAGACACACAGTTCAACATGAGCCAACAGAAAGACACAGCCTTTATAGGCCCTTTCTTAGAAAGATTTTTTCTCTAGAAATAACACAGTGCAAATTAAGTTCCAAATATACACTACTGGGAAGGAGCAGGAGAGGTTTTAAGAAGCAACAGCAGCAAAATTCATACCTGATGAGCTCGACAGATCAAATCCAGATCATGACGATTCAGAAATTTACTGACCACATCAGCACCAAAAGTGAAAGAGACCCCACGATCATTTTCACCCCAACCTTGCACATCTTTGTCTGGGTCAGACCACAGCAGGTCACAGAGCAAACCTTCAAAAGATAATAGGATATGAAAATGCCAGTCTTAGGAGGTATTTCATAATGCAAACCAGTTCTACTGTAATTACCAGAGCAACTCTCCTAAAGAAAATAAGCCTTAACAACAAATGCAACAATACTTAAACTACAACTCAGACAAAGAGTAGTCTGAATCTCAAGATTGTTTACCCCCTCACCACTGAAAATGCCTTGAGATGAAAGAAGTCAGATTCAAATAGTTCTCTTAAATAATCTTTTATTGTAATATTCAGGGTGTTTACAGTGAGCATTAAAGGAGTTTAAAAATATTAAAGTGCTTGTGTATTAAAAGGCAACCATCAATTTCACAGCTCACTGAGAAAGCTTAGTAAATTTTAAAGTCCATGCAAGGCCAGTCATAAAGGCACCAAGTAATTCCGTACCCTAAGTTTCTGAACACAAACAACTTTGATTCTTACTTTTCCTACCATTCACAAAGAACCTTAGATGACTAAAACAAAATGTAACACAGTAAAACACTGATACATCGCCTCAGGTAGCACTGTCAATTTGCTAGGACCCCAGCTGACTGTTTCAAAAATCCTCGTGACAGCCAGCCTAGAAGCTAAGCTAAAACAATAAACCTCTCTGGCATTTCAGCTCTGGTCAAGATCTTTTTTTTTTGCTGCCAACAAAAGGTCAGCCAACTCTGGAGTTAACACCGGGTATTAAAAAAGATTTCTCTAGATCAACTGCAATGCCTTTACACATATAGAACTTTCCATAAGTATTAGCATGAGAAAGAACCAGGCCAATCCAACTGCAATACAAATAAACCCCCAAACGTCTGAAAGGCATTTCACAGCTTTCTGTGAAATTGTACTTTCCTTACCTGTGATGACCCATAGGCATATAAGTACTTAACAGCATTGTCTCACAATTTGAAAGATAAGCCAGAAGGCTCCTTCATCTGCCATTCAAGAGTTTGATTGACATTTATATTTGGTTACTTGCTAAACAAAATATTGAAGATGTTATTTCTTAAACAACAGATCCCTCAAGCTATAATCAAGCAAACCAGAGTTTGAAACCTATTGTGCAACGACACCATTTTATTTTACATATATTTATCAAATGGTCTTTGGCGCCAGACACAGCTCCTCTCTAACAACAGGCTAAAATTTGATTTGTTTTCAGAAGACAAAAAACAGAACAAGTACAACTGGATTTTAGATAATATTTCCATCTAGAGAGAAACTACTGAATACAGTCAGTGCATGACAAAAACTTAACTGAAATTTAGTTCTATATTGAGTAACTTTGTTTTTCAAAACAATAATTGCCCTGCAATCCCTAATGGCTTCTTACCATGAGTTTCCAGCAAGTGATAGAAGCTGCTTGTCTCAGCTGTTTAGCAAGTACTTCCTCTTCTATTCTTTCCCCAAAATCAAATAATCTTTAGGGTCATACAGAACAATAGGCAAATCTGTCCTAAGAGGTGTTTAAATTGCAGTTGAAATTGCAAAGCTTTTTTTCATCAGGCTAGAAGAAGCCATCATAATGATCTAATCCTAGCACAGCCACATGATCATCTACCAAAACTTTTGTATCAATACAAATATTCCCCAAGTGACACCCCTCCACAAACGGGTAGCTTTGAAGAGCTTAAAACTTTAATGGAAGTGACACTACTTCAGTTTATTTTTAATTTTCTGCAAGATTTACTTCCATTAGGTAAAACAGGTTTCCTTAAATAGGTCCAAAAGATGACGACCTTTGTCACTGTACCACAGCACACATGCCTCTGATGGGACATTTCATTTTAGCTCTGGCAGTATACACACAGCTATTGCTTCTGAAAGCAAAATTACTACATGAAACAAAAGACTTTAATAAAAAATCTCCATACTTATTTTTAGGAGATACTAAGAGGAGCGATGATTTCAGTGGAGTGTCCATGGAAACAAGAACTACGTTCTTTAAGGGCATTCCTGAAGTGGGGGTGCCTCAAGCACTATTATTTGCCTGCTGAACAAAACCATCTTTTCTGGGAATGCTGATATATGCAAAGATTGACTTGTTTGTGCTGACATTTATTTGGTTATGCATTGAGTGAATAAGTAACATAAAAGGAAAAACAGTGTAGTAATTTATACTACAGAAGCAATTACTCATCAGTCTATAATGCATTTTAGTGTCAGGAGTGCATATCCTGGCTTGCACAGAAGTGGTGTTGTTTAAGGGACAGTAGATATATTAACATTAGTCCCTGAATTACTCTGTGCCAAGGAACATTACAGGAAACAGAAGTCTTCTAACTTATTTGTAACTTATTTTCAGAAAAAGGTTCAGATCTTGTATTTCCTCTGAAAGTTAATTTCAGACCACTGTTGAAATCAACACTTTAAAAAGTATCCCATTGTACTGCTCAACAGTCTTTTCAATCCACTAGTTAAAAAATCTGTAATAAATGAGACACTGAGCAAGACTGATTAAACCATTCAAAAGAACACTGTACAGAAAGCACTAGCATTTTGCATCCAACATTTATAAACAGAACAATAACCTAGTAGAAGAAAATTTCACAACTAGTACATTGATGCAATTGAAATCCCAGCTGCAGTGAAGTAAGAGCTGCATTTTTCAGATTTAATGAGGAAGGAGACAAATAGAGAGAAGCCCAAACACCCAGGAAATTTTTAACTCTGTTGTACTGTTTAACTTTGAACAGTTACATTTTTTGATAGACTAAAAGGTTCGTGTGTGCCTAACCAAGGCAAGGGGAACTCCATCTTCAGTTTCCTTTATCTTTCATTACATTTCTAAGATGTTTTAAGGGAAACTTATGAATAATGTATCAAAAAACATACCCTACTCTGCTATGACGAACAACAACAACAACGCATCCAACAACTTTTAACACATAACATAACATGGCCATCAGGAAGAACAGGGCTCACATCCTATACAGGCACCAGGAAATATTGTACTATTTTACTGTGAACAGAGGTTGTGTTCACTACATTGCTTGCACAGAAATTGATTAAAGCTGTTTCATCATTAAGACTTATTTACAGTAAATTCCATCTCACTCACCTGTGTCAGGAACATCTGTAGGTCTCATAATTCTCCGGATCTGCTCCATTGACTGGAGGTCTGGAGACAGTCCTGTAAAAGTACAAGAAAACAAGTGACTCATATACGCATTTTACCTGTGGAAAGGGTTCCAGAGAACACAAGATTTGTGGTTCAAAGGCACACAGCATCCATTGTTTCCACTGCAACATAAACAAAAGGCAGTTTGCTATAAGACAATTAAGTTGCTGAATAGAGGACAGAGAATAATGCAAGTGAAATTAGCAAGGGGTTCTCATCACCATCCTTTTGGCCATGGAGGTTGTCATCTACTGTAGCTCAGCTGCTTAAGTCAATTATAAAAATCACGGTACTTGGATTACTCAAAAACCCAAAACACTTAGTACAGACACAGCTATCTTTCAATAGTTTAGTCATCAACATGCAGCTACAATTAAAGCATGGAATTCCAAAGCCACCCTTTGAGGAGTTTACACACCCTAAAGCTCCTCTGCTTGGGGCGTGCAGGCATGAAAGAGAGCCTGCTAGATGCTACAGCATGCTAACGTGTCCTTAAACAAAGGTGTTTTAAATGACCTAGGCCAAGTATCCAATTAAGAAAGCTGCAAATTTGAAAATAGAACATGAAGACCTAATTTGTGATGAAACACATTTCATGTTAACAAACCATATAAATTTGACTCAGTCCAGAACTCTGAACAGGAGAGAGAAAGCTGTCACTGGAAAGGTCATTTCACCATGTAAAATAATTTCAGAGTTTGCACAGTGGCAATGTATATATTACAAGAACAATGATATTTGACAGGAACCAAAGCATTTGATACAGACTTGAGGAACTTTTCTTCAAGTATGAAGATTTTAGATTATTTTTCTTGAAGCAGTCTTATGGTAAAAGCCTTCTATCATCATCAGCTTGCTAAAGCTGTTTTCATGCTCTTGCCTTGAGGTTGTAAAGGATGGCAGAAATCTAACAGTAAACTACTTAAAGGGAGTATTAATCAAGTCTATAAACACAACAACACAGGAATAATAATATAAATTCTAGTAGAAAATCACCTTTTAAACTTTGACAAATCTACCACTTCCCCTTCCCCAGATCTGATCTATTTGCACACACACATTAGCCCACAGCACCACACCCAGAGATTGCAATGGGCAGTCTCAGTGAAATAAACACAATCAGTCTGTGACTTTCTATGAAGTCAGTTTTCAGCATTTCAGGCTGAAAATTTACAGTTTTCAGCATTTCAGGCTGCACCCAAAATAAATCTTTAATCCCTGGAAATGTTCAAGGCCAGACTGGATGGCACTGAGGATCCTGGTCCAGTAGAAGGTTCCTTGCCCACAGCAGGGTCATTGGGAACTAGGTGACTTTTAATATTCCTTCCAACTCAAAGCACTCTATGATTCTTTAAAAGCAAATGTTACTACAAACCATGTCTCAACCGTATGGCTGTCCATTTTTGTGCTATTTTGCATTATTGGAAAACAGCAAAACCCTATGGAATTGCCTGCAGGTTTGCAGACTTCTTTGTGATCATTTCTTTCCCAGAGTATTTTCCTAACTCCCTTTGCACACTCAAATTCATACCTACAAGTCCTATATGATCAGTGTTGAACAGAGGATATAAGAATGCCAAAACCCATTGTAAAGCTGCTGCCAGTAAAGTGATTGCTGAAACCTAAAGCATACTAAAAGTACACAATTAAGTTGTCTTGTCACAACAGCTAAATACAGAAAAAATATCTTTAAGTATACTCAGTATACTATATTTTGAAGCATAAGACTACCTCTTCCCTAAGGGAAAGCAAATAATTCTCATTACTCCTAGCAGACTCATCAAATTTGATTTGAACCACTCTTCGATTGTGTGGAATTGGTAAAGTAAGTGTGATAGGTACCAATTTCTATAGTGTAATCTTTGAATGCTATGTAAATTAAATAGAGATAAACATCAACATCCAGTTTGTTGTCATTAATGTCACAAGAAAAATAGAATTCCAGAGCCTAAAAATACTACATAAATGCAGTATTTTACTGTACAATCACAAATTCCATCTCAGAGCTTCAACTGAGTGTGGTAAGACCAATGTATTCCATCAATATGACCTTACAATATGGACTTCATTTATAGAAACTTGAAACTAACCATGTAAGTTCTCTAAAGATTAGAGCTAGAGAGTGCTGTCACAGATAAGAGGACCAATGCTGTACAGAATACAATGCAGAGAGAAAGGGAGAAGTCGGGAATGGTTATGGAATAAGCTTTAATGAAGTGAGATAAAGAGCAAAGCCAGACCTTAGTTGAGAGGACAGCCTTAAAAAAAGAACAAATTATTACATGCGTGAGGAATGTGGGAAGAGAGGGAGCTGATGGAAAAGATACAATGAAAGATGCTCTCACTAGCTTGAACATTTAAAGACAGGGGTAGCAAGAGAGGTTTGAGTTATATTACAAGACGGTAACTCAAAACAGATATCTAGAAAAGTTTAGGTAAAAGAGATGACTCAATATATTAAGCTATTGTAGATGGCCTACTGGGGTTGAAGTTAGGTGCCTTTTGTTTTACTATGTTATGCGGTTTTGCAAAGTTTTATTATATCCCAGAGGACAATATTTTTAAAATAAACTATGCAAAAATGCGCAATATAGTAAAAAAGGCACCTACCTTATATCTATATGCTAGCTTCAACCTCCAGCAGAGTTGAATGGTTTGTGTTGCTGCCTCAGTGTCTATTAGAGCAGTAACATCATGAAAAGGCGTTGACAGTCCATTACTTCATTGGATCTGGAATGCAGTTTGGATAGGACTGGAGAAAAGTGGAAAAAGGGCAGAACTTATTTCTGTGCTGAACGTCCATGTCTATTTATTAGGAGCACACAGCACTTTAGTAGTCTTTTCACTTTGTTTCACAGCTACAGATCAGTTCAGAGTGGCAATAATTTCAGTTATAGACTAAGCATGTACAATTTATTGGGCAATTAGCAATGAATAACAAAGTACTGCTTTTCATAAAAAGATCCTTAAAAGCATACTATGTAGAAAAAACAACTCTTGTTTAGTCAAGTAGGAAAACTTTTAATTCACACATGCCTTCCCCATTTACAATGAAACTTTAAATCTTTTTTTTTTTGAAAAATAGCTCTCAAGGCTTCTTTCTCACTGTTCAGGTCTCAAAAGCACACACAAAGCTACCAGTTTTGTCATAGCATTCTGCTCTACCTGCTAAGCTGCTTTGATTATCTTCCACTTAAGTTTAATTGTTTGCCTGAAACACTCCAGTATTTTGTTACTATTCATGCTCTGTTTTCCAAAAAACCAAAATTTTAAAACATATGTTGATAGTAAAACAGTAATTCTTTCATAAGCTCTTTTGGAAACAAATTTACTACATGGGTTTTTAGCCACTGGTATTTGGCCACCTAGGTGCAGAAGTGACTCTATCTCACATTCTTAAAACTATGAGATCTAGCCTGTAAGATAGATACCAGCTCTTAAAAAGAAGAAAACAACACATGGCTTGAGAATAAGATTAAAAGATGAGCTGCAAACAGGTACTCTGCCATGTCAGTGCTACCCAGAGACTGGCAGACCCAAGTGTATTACTACATTAACTGTGTTTTTACAGGGACTTCAAATCTCAGAGAATGTTATGTGTAAGAACCTCTTAGCTTATTCTAGCAGACACTGAAGGCAGCTTTCAACAGAAGACACAAGAATACTCCAGACCATTTTTAAACATTCCATACAGGCATAGCTCTTGAATTGATACCTGTAATTAACAAAGGCAGGAGGGCAGCCATCAATAGAACCTCATGAAGTCTGGAAACGGAGATGCTCAAACTAGATGTTTCTGCATTGCTTTCATTTCCACTAATTTCCATCTCACTGGCAACACAGGTGTGACATCTACCAAACCATTTCTAGATCACTCAGAGAAAGGCATTAAGTTGCTTATTAATGGAGGCAGTTGCAAACACAGCTGCAAAAGGCAGGATGGCTTTTTCTACAAGTAATTGAAATTCTTGTCAATTGTTTGACACTGCAAGCTTCTGAAAACCTGTTAAGCATCACTGCCTGTAAAATCATGCCAAAGCTTGTTCTACAAAGAGGAGAACCCAAGTACACTCCAATATTCTCACAAGTCACAGCCCTCGGTCAGATCAACACCCAACACTTTTTTCAGTACACCAACAGGGCAGCACTGGGATACGTACCCACACTCCATTTGGTAGAGCATTAACCTAAAACCAAGTTTAGATTCAGCTTTTAAAAGCACCCATCAGCTTACCTCCATGACAACAGAAGATCTTCTCATCCACAATGGCTGCAATAGGCAGACAGTTAAAACAGTCTGTGAAGGTCTTCCAGAGCTTAATGTTAAATCTCCGCTTGCCTGCAAAAACAGTGTGAGACATTAGGAAGAGAAAGGTGGTTTTTAAAGACAACCTGTAATTTGTATCAGAGCCTAAGCAAAAATGTTAGCAAACTGTCTTCATAGGGTTTTATTTCTTTGAGCACACTAACTTCTCAATCTCTTACAACACCATTTCAAGGACAGCAGAGGAAATAAACAGTAACGCTCCAGAGTGACTTCAACCTCGGCTTGGAACTTAGAAAGTTTCAAAGCAGTTTCACAGAATATTGAAACCCTTGCATTACAAAAGTCACTACTACAAGTGCTTCCAAAACAAAGTATTGGTCTGTTGTAGTCTCCCAAAAGTAAGAGCTTTTGCTTACATTCATCATAAAATCCATAGATTCGATTGATGCTAGCACACTCATGATTTCCTCTAAGGAGAAAGAAGTTTTCCGGGTACTTGATTTTATATGCCAGTAATAGGCAAATTGTTTCCAGAGACTGTTTGCCTCTGTCTACATAATCTCCAAGGAAAAGATAATTAGCTTCTGGTGGGAATCCTCCATATTCAAATAATCGAAGCAAGTCTGTATACTGACCATGGATATCACCTGAAAAAAAAAAGTTTACCAAGGATTAGTGCAACGTCGTAAAGACTTACAAAAGTCAAGAACTTAAGCTAGCTAATTAGTTTTTATTCAGTGATATTTAAAAAGTCATTAATATTACCTTTAAAAACTGGCAATATGCATTACAAAGGGAAGAACCATGCTAATATTAAAGCTGAAGTACCCACAGGATATAAATAACTCACCATATCTGCATAACTGCTATGTCAGGTATGAAGCCAGTCTGAAATGCATAAGCTACAAAAATCTTCACAATAAAGCATAAGCTTTCTAACCAAGCTTTAATTCATTTAAATTAAAACAAGGTCAGAAAGAAAACCTCTAATTGAACAGGTATATGACCAGGAAGTAAACGTACCTCAAAAAAGTCACATTATCTACTGCAAAAACAGAACAGTGAAGAATTCAGCCTGGAGAGAAGCTGAACACTGTGCTGGCAAAGTACACCTACTTCAAAGGTCAATTTCCATAACATTGCTGTACTAAGAATCCCATCCCCCAGCATTTAGACTAACTCTTCCTTTGATGCATTTAACAAGCAAGACAGACTCAAAAGACTCCATCCCTTAAGATACTCAACCCTGCAGCTTGTTGTTAGGAAAAATACCTGCCATGTTACTCTTCACACTGCCAGCTTTAAAACTAGGCTTTCCACGGAACAGCTCTGTGTGGCATTTACAGCACCACAGTGCAGCACATCAGAGCAGCCAAAGCTAAACTATCTCTGAGCTGTCCACATGGGTGAAGAGGCCAAAGCTGCTCTACAGTAACTTCCAGTATACATGCAATGTATTCCACCTGAGTGGAAAACTTATTATCAGAGTGACTGGATGCAAAACAGATATGCCAAAAGCCTTCAGTACAAGCTGTATGTTTATGTAGATTCAGTACCTCCTGGTCCTGTACATTAAGCATTACATAGATGTATCTTCACTATTGCTGCTTGCTCAGTGACAGAATCCTGACTTTGCTCAGCAGAGTTATTCTCCAGTAGAGCACAAGCTACTACAGCCTCAAAAGAGAAAAAAGAACAACTCACATAACTTTTTTCATCTTAAAAGAGATAAAAGGTTCCCAAACCTGTAAGCTCTCTGTTTCAACTCTTAAAATGTACAGTGGTAAAAAGAGCACATGCTATATTATATTCCTTTAAACGTTCCATGAAAAATGCAATACTTCCTCCTTTAGGCAGCATTCTCCCACAACTATTTCTCAGTCAAGGAGAAGAGTCACTTTTCCAATTTTCTTCTAATAGAGGTGATCAGTATCTACTACCCAATTTCAGTCACAATCTGAAGCTCCGCTGGCTAAAATCTCTTTCACACATGTTGCAACAATAATTATTTGTATTCTAATTGATATTTAGAAGTCTCCAGGTCACAATCTGAAGAAGCAGAGGACTCCTCAACGATTGTTTCTATGCTGAGTTTAGTACTCCAGAACCATGTTGTCAAATCCCCAGACTTCATCACTAACAGAATGAACCACCAAGTAAACACACTCCAGAAAATATTATTATTATGTTGTCTATAACTACTTTCAGTTACACACATGCAACAGAGGGACAAATGCACTTAATGGGTAAAAACATTTTGCAGAAACAATTTTACAAAGGTACCTAGGCATTTACCATTCCATTCAGGGCACTTAGCACTTTAAAATACAGCTTCATGTGAGCACAAGTTGAAGTCTACCAGATATAAGACTTACATTAAAAACCACATCTATTTTAAAATGGACATTTACATAAGAGCATCTTTCATCTTACATTAAAACACAGCCATTTGAGATGTAGAGCTTATTTTGAACTGACTTGATTATAAGACAAGACAGTCCTATTATGAATCCTCAGGCATAGCCTGAACACACAAAAGTAATAGTTCAAAGCATTACCAGCTGCATATTTTGCTTTTGGTGAAAGCAATCATCTTTCTTTCACTTTTATCTAAATGCAGCTTTGACAATTGCTCCAATATTAAATTTAGATGCACCTGACACTTCCCGGTACTTTCACTGTGTTTGGAATCTGATTTGAGATAACAAATGCCTTATTTAGCTGTGCATTAGCTACACCTATTACTGCACACCCAACAGGCCATTCAACTGCCTTGATCTAAACAGATGAGGAGGACCTTACTTTGAAGTAGAACAATTATGCTTTGCAGACCTTGACTTCTGTATAATCTACCTGAGTTTCCATGTTTCCCTCATCTAGGAATACAATAAAACTACACTACAGTGAAAAGTCTAAAGAAACCACAGTGAGATAAAGTTGCATTTTACCTTCAACTTTATGTCATTAGGCAAGCTGAGCTGGTTTTTCCTCCCCACCCTACCAAGCAATTAGTCATTTAAAAATGACTTTGCCATTAGTGGTTGGTTTGCGGGTTTGGCTGTTTTATTTTGGGGTTGGGGTGTTTTTTAATTGGTAATATCCTCTCAAAGTAAGAAACATTGCAGACATTGCATCTGCCAGGAAGAAGCTAATCTATGTTTGAGCATGTAAGTAGTAATGAATACAAAGATTTATTTGTTTCCCCTTTAATATTATGACACTTCAACTAATCTAATTCAAGGAATTTTATGCTTTGTCTATTGTTAATAAGCAAGGTGAAGGATGATTACAATCTGGTATTTACAAAACTTTTTAAACAATTGTTACAAGCTTGTAGTTACAGTGTACTTTGGAAGAAGTCTAGCATCTTATAAATGCTTAGTGAGGAAAAAATGCACACGTTGTATTTGTGTTTCACAGTAATACTGATGTTTTTAAAAATATGCTGTTACATGGTAACTAAGCCTAATTTAGGTCTGCATTCAGTTTCACTTTCTCAATTGAAAGACTAAAAACGCCTTCAATTTTTCAAGCGTTTCATTTCACGAGGTCTTCGTTTTGTTATGCTTTGAAGTGAGGAACTGCAACATGCAACATGTGGGTCATTTAAAAACAGCTAACTGCTTTTTGAAATAGTGATCAGAAGAGCACCAGCCCTGTGCAGGCAAGGAACAGGTTGCAAAATTTGCACTAGATGAGGGCACAAGCAGCCCTTATTGCCAAAGAAACTTGCTCCAAAATACCGTGAGGAGCACTGGCAATGTACTAAGTGCTAGCTGCCTGAAAACTACATTCAAGGTTTTGAAGACCTCCCTCTAATTCCAACTCAGCCTCATTTGCCTGACTCAGTATTCTTCCAAGCCCCCTAGCATAGAACTAGATTAAAAGACCAACATATAACATGTATATATCAAGCTTACATACCACAAATTTTCAGAGGTGCCTCTAGTTCCAGAAGAATAGGCTGGCTAAGAAATATTTCCCGTGATTTTATGCACAAGCCCCGAACTTCTGCTTCGGTCATCTGAACAATCTTCCCAGGACGACATCCTCGTACTGAAATGAGATATTTAACAGTTGAAGGTAACTACCACACAGATATACAGCAACAGCTAAATGCAGATGATCTGTATTTAAAACCTATCTTTGACAAAAAGCCAGCACCATACTCTACCAAACACCTTGGAATTATGCTGTCCAATGAATTATAAAATTAATCTCTGATACTTTGGTATTCTGTGCTTAAAGATCTGTATACATTCCTGTTGAATCAGGTCTCAGAAGAGAACAATATAAGCTGTGCTTTTGTCCATATCTGAATAAATAGCAATTTTATGAAGTGTCTAATTTAACAATTCCTTTATTCTAGAGCATTCATAAAAGACAAAAAAAATCTTGAGAACAGAAAACCTGACAACACTTCCACACTAGCACAAGGTAAACTTCTTTAGGACTGTTAAGTTTAACAGCACTAGTTAAATACAAAGAAAAAAAATCATAGACGTTATTATGTTTAAATAAACTGAAACTGCCATATTAGGAACATCATACTAAAAACTATGAAAGTTTGATGGAACTTTCATATATAATGGCTCTTAAATTACTGAAACCTTTACAGCCAAGAACATTCTAATAAGAAATGAAATTGAATTCACAAAACCTTTGTAAGTCAGGCATTCAGACCTATATTTAGCATAAAATCAAAAGCACTTGCATGTCATTGCACTCCGAGCAATATCCTCTGGCAAGTTTATCTGCAGCTGCTTCTTTCTACAAGTATCTGTATGATTCCTGTCAGAGGCTTTAGTGTGTCTAATGAGGCAGCAAAATAGAACAACTGTGTTGTCACTTTGGCCAATCCAGCTCAGTCTTGCATCTCAGCACAAACCAAACTTCAGAGTTCAAACAAATAAGCCAGAATCTATCAGTGTCTACAACAGGCGAACATCCTATCCTGCCATTTGTTTTAGATGAAAATAACATTCAGCATTAAACCATGGTAGTACCTACAAGGGAATGTAATACACAACTTTTGCAGCTTAAATCCAAATGTTTTCAAATTCATGTAGAGTAAGACTTTACTTCCTAACAAATTTAGCTGCAACTTCAGTTAGTCTAATGAATTTATGAACAGAAGAGCACAAACTATTTCTTCACACACAGCAAATTCCTAGGCCACCTGTTTTCCCTCTTCAAAACAGAAGAGTAAGCTTGTAAATTTTTTTTTATTAACATAACCTCACTTTTCCTTTTATTTCTGCTTAGTTCCTAGAAAACCTACATTACAGAGAAGATCAGTATAATTACATCTAGCATTATCTACATAGTTCAGTAGGGAAGAAAGGATATGAGGGAAAACAGTTTGTCCTAGGTCACCTAGTGCTATGGTCCAGAGTGTTAAACTCAAAATGCTCTGCTCATCACTGCTTACTTGTCTCAGTGTAACTGCATATTTGACCACGCCAACACTGTGCTATAAATATTTATTTTTAATAAACACCAAAGACTTGCTAAACAGAGGTTAGGAAGCAGTCACAGGAACACAGGAAAAGGCAGAACTAAAGAGCAGTTTTCAAAAGCAGGGAAGAAATGCAAAATTAGATCCTGGGACAGCTAGCTTGAGTGCCAAAAGAGCAGGAGGAATAGTATACCTGAAGTTGAGGATATATTGTAAATACTTAGCTCATTAGAACCTCACAAGAAAAAGGCTGTGTCATACAGGACCTCCTTCAGTGATGCTCAGTGAATCACTACCAGGTGATATTTATGACATGGTAAGTCACATTCCTCTTGCTAATTAAGATTTCAACTACACTCGAGAAAGCAAACAGCATTTTAGCAACACATTTGTGTTATTATTCCTCATGCATTAAGATGTTCACTTACACATTAGAAGAATACCAAGGCAAACATCAGAAGCAATCAAAAACAAGGCAGACATCAGAAACAATCAGTTTGTGACTTGCAAACAATATATGCCTACAGGCTTCCATTTCATCCCATTTCAAACAAATGAGCGATGTTCTTACAGATACATCTTCAGCCCCATTATTAGCAAAAAAACCACAACCAACCAACCAAACTCCGGCTTGACAACTTTGCACAGAACCTGACTATCCACTCTGCGAGGTACCAAAATGTTCCAATAATCTCCATTTCAAATGCTTGTGTTCCAATAGTTCATAATGATCCCCTTCAGAGACCTGGGACTCCTGATAGGCACAGTAAACTGCCATTATATACAAGCAGAGTTTTCATATTACAATGGCTATAATTTTATTTAGACAATTGCTCTATTTTAGACCCATAGCTTGCAACAAAGTCCCACCAAAGGACCATGCAGTACAATCAGCTTTCCAGTCATGTCTTCCCACTACAGACAGCGCATTCTTTTAACCATAAGCAATGACATTCTCTTCTGTATTTAATTCTCATGATGTCTTGCAGTACCAGAATGATGCCATTTCATACAGATCAAAACCAGGAAGTAGAATTACACACTTATATCCACTTTAGTTTTGAAATTCAAGCCCAGGAAAGCCCACTATATACAACATTAATATTACCAGGAGCAGTACCAGACCAAGCACTGAGATAACAATTCAAGCAGGGCGCCCATAATACTTTAAATAACTTTGATCCAATTGGTTTTTCTTACAACACCAGCCTTTAGCTCCCTTTGAAAGTCACACATAGATTTAAACTTGGAGCATTTGCTTTATAGAATTGATGCTTTGAGTGGTGCTGGATTTTTTTCATCAGAAGCAAGACACAGAGAACAAGCAGTCCCTGACTTCATAATTAACTGCCAGTCAGTGCCTTGATGGTATTTCTTTACTTCTAACAGTAGAGCCCTAAATGCTGCAAGTCCTTAACAGACAAATCAACTAAGCAACCTATTACCTCACTTCAGATTTTCCAGGTTAGAAGACACTTCTACAACTCTGACAGGTCTATCACTCTCAGAAGAGGAGACAGCATGCACGTGATGATCCGTCACTTCCATCCTTTGGGAAAGGTGCAGATCTGAGCCACTGTACCTTTACAAAGGCCTCTTCCTCCCAGTCTGCAGTGCCAGAGTAAACATGCAGGTTCAGTTATATTTGAAGTAATACAAAACCTGGAGTTTCATGAGGAATAATCATCAACACTGGTTAAGATAAAAGCAGTTTTCTCCCACAGTTCCTGGATCAGCAATAAGGGTACTACATATTGAGAAATGAGAGGCTCCTGTGAACCCTGAAAGGCTCAGCACTTCACTGGATTCACAAAGACACTGGAAGGTTTGCCAAGTAGTCATCCGGAACAGATGTGCCACAGCTGTGGTACAAGTACACAAGTAAGACTAAGCACTTATTTCAGCAGCTTACATTACAACTAGAATTTTGTTCAAGTTCCCTTGACTCAGCTGAGCTTTGTATGGATTGTAAACAACACTCCATTTAGTTTTTCAAAAGCCAAATCCCCCAGAACAGATTGAAGGGGAGGTTCTAAGAATCAGATCGAGAGCACAAGAGATGTTTTTCAGACTCATTTACGAGTTACTATAGCTAACCACTCCAGTCATAGCTTCACACATTGCAAAATCTGTAGCTCAAACAGCCTTTAACAGCATTGGGAAAACCATCATTTTTAACAGCTGTCAGTTACCCAGGGAAGAAATATATCAACATTAAAGGTGAATTAATTCTCTTAAATCTAAAGTGCTGTAAACAAGCTTTGATTTACATAAATTAGCCTTTCAATAGGGACAGTGGGGACAGCACTTCTGCTGTAATACACAAACTCACACCCAAAGTGCTCTGAGAGAACAAACCCTTCCTCCAGTGAGCTTCAAGCAGAGTGACATGGCACAGGATAAAAAGGAGTAAAAGCAAATATATCACTGAACACTGAGACTTATTTTAGCACAACAGATCCTACAGTTACCTAAAAGCTACTCTAATTGATATTAGAATAATCTCTGCATCTACATAATCATTCGGAAGCAACCTTAAGAAGTTCAGTAACAGTAATTAGTAATCCAAGACATGACCTGCACAGCAGCAGGTAAGAAAAACTTCAGCAAAAATTTTGGGTTTTTTTAATCCCTCTAAACTTATGCCAGAGTGTAGTAGATTATGTAAGGCAATACTGGCAAGGAAAAGGAAAGTGGGTCAAGAATTTGGCTGCTCCAAATTCCACTCACATCGCTTTTTTCCATAGCCTCTCATGAAATGGAAAAAATGTATTTAACCTGTTTTGTCACACTGCTTCTGGTGTGCTTCTCTCTAAGCAACTAAGCTGCTCATTTTGTGCCATCACTAATAGTTTCTTCAATGACTAAGTCAGCTATGGTATGCACAGCTACCCTAAGCATCTACCTGGTGTTGCTTTCAAAGATCACAGTGTCGAGTTTACTGGATGTAGCGCGCACAGTTTTACCATAACATCAAAACCCAGAGACTTCTCCCTAATCTCATAAAAAATTGGGTCAGCATTATTGCTAATAAGCACTCTCCTTTCCATTCACTCTGCTTTTTTTGCACACATGCACTTATGTGGCTACACAGTGAACTGCAGTGAACTGATATTTTCTTCCTAGAACAAAGACACAACAAATCAAAAATGTAATCTAAATAGTTTCCCAAGGTAAAGAATATATCCTCGGTGAACTTGAGACAGGGCTAGTGAAAGAGTAAGGAGCTGGTTCTGCTTCTTTCCACACTAGCTCCAGCCAAGCTTATATCTGAAACTATGGCTTTAGAAGTCAATTTTGCCAGAGCAGATCTAAAAAAAAACCCCGAACTACAACCCAAGATTGCAAGCATGCAATTTTACAAATTGCACACAAGCAATTCCCTTGAGCTTACACTCCCCCCACATTCTGTGGGATGTTTAATCAGTGGTGATTAACAACTCCGACATTTAACTATTTTTTTTGTACTTAAAAGTACTTTGGAGTATTTGGCAAATGTTGAACAGCCTGTCAATAGTAGGAGCAGAACAGATTTTAACGCTTAAGGAGGCATTACCTATGACTTGGGGAAAAAAAAAAACAAGCAGTCCTCACACTGATTTTTGGAAATATGTTCTGAAGTTATCTGCTCTCAGTATTTTTTAAATCCAAATTACATACTTTCATGAGTTTAAGTCAAGAATCCTATAATGGATTTTAAAAGCAACTCTCAATTTTAAAAGCAAAACTTCTATTCCCTCAGAATATCTTCTGTTATTTAACTTGTTCTGCTGCCATCCAGAAGCAGCCACTCCCTACCTTGCAGCAAAACAGAGAGTTAAGCCAGCAACACAAGTTTTAAATTTTCAGAACTGCTGTGACAGAACTAAGCTTAGAATAGCTCTCATTCACGGGTTACACTGGTGGACAACAATAATATAAAGGAACCCATTAGAACTTTGCTCAATTCAGCAAGAACGGATCACTGAACATACAGCTCTCCTGCAACATACCCAGCAACTAGGGTACATCACCCAAATTTCTCACTAAAAATAGAACAATCAGTCTTCCTGGGAGCTTTTTTCCCTGAAAAACTATGCTTTTACACACGAGTAACCTTAAAGTCTTTCTAAAACTGCCTTCACTAGATGATCTTGATATTATTTTGCTGAAGAACAGTGATTTCCTGTGAACTCATTTTAGCAGCCTTATTTAATATTAAGCACAAGTTCACTGAGGAGTAAGAGACTGCCTAAGCCTTTAATGGGAAAAAAACCCTAACGATGAATTGGTGCTGTTCTACCCAAACTTGAATTTACATTCTTTAAACACATGCTATCCAGCAGAATTAATACTCATGGAGAAGAGGCTTTGAAACGACTTAGTAACGACTATGTAAAATTGCTTCAGGGAATGCTCCAGTGAGCCCATGAAAACATGCAACCTTCACCCATTCCTTTAGCTTTCCATGGACCACCTGCTTCCTTACACAGAAGTTCCATAAACTTACTGATGTCTCAGTCATTCTGTATCACACATGGTTCCAAGAACTGCTGAATTCAATACTGAAGGCCAATATCACATGTTCTGCATTTACTGTTTGCTTAAGAACACTTGAACCTAAAACTCAAGCAACCAGCAAAAACAAAGGTAGAAGCCTCTCACAATGCTGTATTACACAGTGATAGTAATTCCTGTCCTGGTCTACTTGGAAAGCTAACCTAGCATAAAAATTTCATGAAACTAAGAGTTTCAGCTTATTTCACAAAGGATGACTTTCTTTTCCCTTAAAGCAGTGCTAATAAAATTCCTAAAACTCAAGGAAGGTGGAGGTAAATTACAAAAGTTATGAAGTAACTTCTGAGAAGTACAAAGGAAAGAAGCTATTGAAGTTACGATACAAGAAGCTGGGTGCAATTTCTGCACATCAATGTCACTGGTACTTAACCAATACAATTACATGGGATATATACACAAAAAGGTTTCTATCAAGCTTGGTATAAAAATATCAAAAAACAAACACAAAATACCCCCTCAAAACCCAAAAAAGACGGTACTGCGAAACTAAAATGTCCTAGTCAATGTACTAAGACAAATCACGCAACAGAAGGTTCCTTGCAATGTTTCAAATTACAAAGCAGATACCCAATACCTTTAGAGGCACCTCAGGCTGTAGTTAAGAGTGGATTCCCCTATACAGCCCCTTCACTGAGTACTGCATCTGACCTTAGTGAGCAACAGCCAAATATAGCAAGCATGCTGCCTTCACCACAGACTAGAGCTTAGCAGTGCAGCTTCTTCCTTTCTGAAAAAGTTACATTCCTACCTTTGGTGGTAACTAATGAGCATTTAGGAGAAATTTTCACAGTTTATAGTTGCAGTTATATTAAATAAGAACAGTGTTTCTCTCTTTTTATACTATGATTTAGCTGAGCAGGGAGCAAGACACCGAATGACTCAAGTAAAACCTGTGCTGCAGAGTATCTAAATGAGACAGTTACTGAATCATGGAGCCTTCAAGTGGCCAAACAGCCAGGCAGAATAAAGAACCCCAGCACACTGCCTGATGCTGGGTCTTGGCCTTCAGCACAGTGTTGCAAGCCAACCATTCCATTCGTCATGCACTTATAAAGCTAAAGATGAAGTGGCTGATATCTGCATTGCTGTGCAGACCCAGAAACAAATTTCATTCTTCTATCCCTCCTCCCTGGTTAATACAATACCTACCCTCCTAGAAACATACCAAAACTGCCTATTTTCTTCCTCTTTTTAAAGACTATTTTTTAAAAAGTCCTTTGCAAGCAAGACCTTTTACAGTTATTCTTGTTTCTTTTTCTAGTATCAAATTATCCAATGATTTCACACCAAGCCAGGTAATAACTCCTGTTTATTCAGGATTCATCTCCATTGTTTGTTTGTATTGTTTTGCAACTGATCATTAAGGTCTATTTTATTTCTCTACAACTGCTTCTCTTTTTCAGCATCAGTTACAGAGCCTAGGACTGCAAGCACTACTACCACATCACAATATCACACTATCAGGCTGGCTGTCTATGTTAACTAATTAAGACAGCAACAAAATAAGAAATGTTATTGACCATAGCACATTTGACCAGTATGCTCTATACCACTTAAAGCTAATAAGGAAAAAATCTCAATTATTTTGTAAGAATTTAAAATCCAACTTTCATTTAAAATGTCAAGTAACATTCAAATTTTTATGTTCATCACAACCTATAAGACCTCCAAAATCACAAGAAAATGAAGCTTGGAGCTTTCTTAGAAGACAACACATGACATGGTAAGAAGACCATGCAATCAGCTTTATTAAGACAACCATAAAAATCACCTTTTTAGCTGAACACTGAAGCAATAACCATTCCCTACACCTAATGGTAGTCCAACACGTCCCTTCTTGGATAAATATTTCACAGCTTCTTTAGTGCATTGGTACTAGGAGAACTAGTAGCTCTCAGCCTCACCAAAAAAAAAATTGTTTAGAAAAGATCCATATTAAGTTCAGACAGGTTAAATCAAATTGTTAATTTTAATAAGGAAAGCTAGATGCCTTGCCTAGACAAGGCAAATTTGTTTGTACAGCAATAGAAATGAAGTCCCTTTCAGCAATAGAAATGAAGTCCCTTTACAGAAAGCCATCTTGTACCTAAGGTTACCGTGTCTGGGTTTCCCTAAGTACATCCTCTCTTCCACATGGTAAACTCCCTAGTGTTTACTAAGACACCTATAAATTTAAAAGAGCAGAGATTCATTCCAGCTGGGATGCTTTACACCCAGAAATTAAGGATACACATGAATTAAGCACATACACAGGAAGCCCTACAGAAATATGGCAATCTTAACACCATTCACAGGACTTTTTACAAATCAAGGTCACACCTATTCCAGTATCTTTGCTTTGATATAGGGGCAACCTTCTCCACACATCACACATCTAAGCTAAATTAAAATTAGCTTAGAATGTGGCATAAATGTAGACCTGGTGCACCAAATTTAGCTCAGCATTGTTGCAAATTTCAGGGCATTTCCCAGACAGAGATACATGGTATTCCTAGATGAGGCAAAACAAGTAGCGTTTTAAGCTGCAAAGCCCAAGAGAAAAAAAACTACTTTAAGAAAAAAACTTCTCTGTTCACACTGGAGAGTAGGATTCAAGAAGACCATTGAATCACAGCCTTCCAGTACTTAAAGAGGGCTTATAAGAAAGATGGGGACAGACTTTTTAATGGGGCTTGTTGCAATCATACAAGGAAAACTGATTTAAACTAAATAAAATTTAAAAAAAGGAAAGTAGGTTAAGTCTAGATATTTGGATGAAATTATTTTACAGTGACAGTGATGAAACGCAGTACAGGTTGCCCAGAGAGGTGGTGGATGCTTCATTCCTGGAAACATTCAAGATCATACTGGTCAGGGCTCTGAGCATCCTGATCTAGGTAAAGCTGTCTCTCCACTGGAGAGGGGCTGTACCAAGTGACCTTTACAAGCTCCTTCCAACCCAAACCATGGTATTACTGGTATTATTCTGTATTCCACATCTGATGTGCTCATGGCAGTATCATGTGTGCATATTCCTGTGCTGTCCACAGCTAGAAGGGACTGAGGAAAAAATCTATCCACCAGATGGCATAGCTGGGATAGTAGGAAAGAAAAAAATAACAACATGTAATAAGTACACACACTGAAGCAAAAATAAGACCACCATCTTCATGTACTGTAACATAGTTAAGCCTGATCTGTGATTCTGCATAGCAGCACAAGAAGGAAACACTCTTTCAATGAATTTGGCTTATTCACTTTCAAGGTCACATATCACTCTAAGAGTCTTTTAGCAAAGATAGAGAATTCTGTATTTGAATGACCTGCAAATCTTTGCAGATTCTCTCATGACAGACAGTAAAACTCGAAGTGCCTCCAAGACAGTGAGGCACACATGTCAGAGCACCAGCATCTCATCTCCCTCATTCTTCTAGTAAAGCAACAGGAATGGTAATTTAAATCTGGCAGATGGTACTTGGTAGACAGAGACAAAAGAAAAGAAAAAAGACAGAGATAAAAGAAAACACTGCTATGTTCAAACTTGGCTTCATGTACAAACTTGAGTTTTTACCTTCCTACCATTTCCAAACAGTAGCTATTTATAAGGTATCACTAACTAATGGCCAAGAACTAGACACATTGCAAGAAAGAGTCAATTCAAAATGAGATCTTACCATTCCTAAATTCACCACTTAACCAGTGAATAGAAAACATGGTATATGCAAAAGGACATGGAAATTAAAAGCTGATATCATAGAAGACTATTAACATTCATTACTGAAAACTCTCACTAAATTCACTTGAAGAGTTAATTGATTTGGCTTTCAGCACTCAAAAGATCCACAAAGTAACTAAGTACACATTCAAGATAAGCATGTGGGCACACTCCTTGAGGACTGGGAAGACGTTCTTGAATTCTCCCAAGCAGCCCAGCTATAGGCCACTTCATATTAATATCTCAAAAAGAAACCAAAATCACAATTAAACACAAAGAAAGTAAGACAATCTAAGTAGGTAATTCCAATCAAAAGGCAAATTAATGTGTCACATAACCCAGAAGGACAAAAACAGAGTAACCTAATTAAAGTAAGAGCAAGAACTCCTGACAGTTAATATCACAGCCTAGAAACAGGTGTCACCACCCAGCAACACAGTGACAGCACTGAAGTTTCCTACTGCTGTGGCTTTTGATATGTATTTGCTACCCTTGAAAAATTACGTGTAGCAGCCACTGAGAGACAACTGTAGACTGTTATTCAAACTTAAAGCCATACATTTCACTTAAAGCAACCAAAAGGACTAAATATATACTGCATGACAACATTTAACTAAAACGTCTTTTTATTAGTTCACTGTGCTTACACTTACACCACAAAAGCCATGTTAAATTATCCTTTTAAGTCAAAGTTGAAGTGTGAGTAATGGAGCCAAACAACTTGCTTTGAACAATTCAACTGGAGATAAGAGTCAACAGAAATTTTTCTGCGCAACCAGCGTGGGGAGGGATTCAAACTCACTTTACCAGAACAGGTCAGCTAAGCAACAGCATGAGCTCCAGAATGTGAGCTGCCAACTGAACAAAAAACCAACCAAACAGAAAAAAACAACCTTCATTGTGGAACACTGCTGTTTGAACAACAGGTTAAAATGCTATATGCTAGCAGTGCAACAAATAAAAGATGCTAAAAAGAAAGCAAAAATAATTGACACACAATGCATTCCTTTAATTGCTGCCATTTTTTTCCAAACAAAACCTGTAAGAATTACCTATTACGTTTCAGATCCAAGATGTTGTACAAGGCACTCCTCTAACGTTAGCAGATGACAAGCAGAAAGAAAGCGCCCCATTCCCCTTAAAAATCTTTATAATCTCTTCTCAGAGTTAAAAATGGACTTAGAAACAGAAAAGAAAAATTACAAGCAAGGCTTGGTTCAGAAGTTGTACATACATATATCCCTAAAGGTTAAAGTACTATGGAAGACAAGAAGCACAGAGTAGGCCGCTGAAACACAAGGTAAGAACCATAACCCAAAAGGCAATAAAGTTGTAACACAAGTATTTATGGTGTATGTAAACTGTAGGGAAGACATATCTAAAAAGTCTTCAGAAAAAAAAAAATAAGCAGAGTAATACTTAAGAGGGAACAGAATAATCCAACAAGTTGCACACCAAAACACTGCAGAATCCCCTCCTCCTAAAGCACTCTACATATAAATTACTACACTATTGTGGAACAAGTGTCTTTCAAATATATTATTTAGAGTGTCTCAATAACCTCAGAACCATAAATATACATGTATCTTAATGTCCCCCCCAAAAAAAATCTGCCCTAAATTACCAACATTTACTAGGTTATTATTTAGTTTGTCTTAAAACCCTACCTATTAATCTGTGTTTCAACATCCAGAAAAAGGGAGTTTTATCTGCATTAACGATCTAAGAGAAACTTCAAGTGATACTTGTTTCTTCATACTATACTACACTGCATACCTTAAATCCCAAACATAAGCACAACTGTTCAAAGACGTTATGTATTTTTAAATACTGCTTTTGCTGTTCTTCATTTTCACATCGTAAAAAATGAGATAGCAGCTGCTAAGAAGTCCTTAAAGCCCTAAACCCCCTGCTTTGTAGTAACTCGACTAAACAAAACTCAGCCTAACAAAACTTGCTTCACTTCCCAAACTATACATGCTCCATAAATTCCTTTCTATAAGCCTTCTGCAATGCGATCCAACTATCTAAGGAGTACAGCAACCAAATAAATGAACGGCGCATACCCATGCAAGTACTCTCATCTCCGGCATACCAGGTATTTGTTGAATGTGGAATGAAAGACGAATAGAAGAGGCCCAAGAAGACTAACCATTCACGACATAACTTAAATAAAAAGAAAATGCTAGCAATAATTCCTCAGCTTCTCCAAAAGCAGGCAATAGGTGAGCTTACTTTAGACGGCAGAATCACTATATAATACACAGAAAACCCTCCACAGCCTTTATCAGCCACCCATGAGAGCCACTTCTGGAGACTGCCCCGTAGGCAGGCTGAGGAATGTCAGCGCATAAATCCCACTGCTCCCACCGACACTCACGTACACACAACCCCACACCTAACGCAGCCCGCAGACGTAATTTTACACACGGAGGACTGCGACTACAACCCGACCGGAGGGACGGGGGAGAAAAGGCCGCTCGGCTAGCGAGGAAAAGAGCTCAGCTAGCGAGGCGCCCCCAGCGCGCCCCTCAGCCAGGCAGCTGCAGCGGGGTGAACAAGGGAAGACGGAAAACGAGGCGCTTTTTAGGTTTTTTTTTTTTTCTTCCTATTAAATAGGAAAGCAGCCAGACAGGGCGGGCACCCCCCCCCCGCCCCGCACACCAGCCCCTCCTCCCTCCGCGGGGCTGCAGGGCCGGGGCTCGGGGTACCGGCGGGACGCGCCGAGCCCGCTCCCGGCCGCCACCCCGGGCCGGCGGCGAGGGGAAGGCGCTGTCCCCGCTCGCCCCGCACCGCACCGGCAGCCCCGGCTCTTCCCGCGGGGGGGCGGCGGCCATGCCCTCCGGCTCCCCGCGGCGCCCCGCTCACCTTCCAGCAGCCGGGTGATGAGGCTGTCCACGTTCAGCTCCCCGTCCGCCATTTTGTGGCCACCAGACTCGGTCCCGGGCGGGGAGAGGGCGGGGTGGAGGGCGCTCCGCGGAGGAGGAGGAGCAGGGAGCGGCGGCCGCAGCGACAGTGGCTCCCCCCACCCCCCTCCGGCGGTCCCCAGCGGCCGCCCGGCTTCTCCCGCTCCCTCGCAGCTAAATGGGAGAACGCGGCCACCGCTCCTCCCCGCGCCTCCTCCCCTCCTCAGGAGCCGCCAGGGCGCATGTGCCGCCTCGCCCGCCGCGGCCGCTCCGCGCCCCGGCAGCGCGCAGGCGCGGCGGGCTCGGTGGCGCAGGCGCGGAGCGGGCCCGGCCGTGCCCCGCTGCCCGCCCGGTGCCGGCGGCCTCGGGCCTCGGGCCGCGGCTGTGGCAGGGCCGGACACGGGCACGGGCACGGGCACGGAGGAGAGGCCGGAAAAGGAGCCCCGGGAGCCGCCGTGTCAGCCGAGGGTCGGCCCTCCGCCTGCTGGCACCGCACCTGTGCCATCTCGCAGTTTATTAAAAATAATTTTGAAAAAATGTGTCGCAACTGGAATGACGAGTTGTGCCCTTTACAGCGCTCTTCGAAGGCAGTTGTCAGAGAAAACTCTGTGGTTCGTGTTTCTCTGCGGCTGGAGCTGCTAAGAGTACTTTTTTGGTGATTTCTGGAACTTTTTTTTTTTTTTTTGAGATGAGCTCTTTAAAGACATGTTTACATACTTCTGTCAGCAGATGCTTGCCTTGGATGGACAGAGAAGTGCTTTAAAATGTAGGTGGTGAAAACCCTCTGTGAACTGGGAGAGCAGATAAATACGTGTATGTTGACAAAGTAACAAAGTGCAGATGTTCTAGGAAAAACAGCCCTCTCCTTTATATGCCTAAATATAGATGTTGATGTAGAAACTTGAACTTGAATTTTTCCATCAGTCCCTACAAGCCAGCAAGCTGCTTCCACCTTATATAATGTTGAAACCCAATTTTTATCTCTTGATTGGAAGAAAATGAGTATGAGCAAAACAAAAGCAATTAGGACGAGGTGGGGCCATGATCAGGTATCAGATGATGCTAAGTGTCCAGACAGTCAGGTGAAAGAACACTCTTTTGAAATGCCTACACAGGTGGGCAGGATAACTGAAATAAAATTTCAGCTCATCTGCTCATGATAGGATGTACAGCTATCCTTTCTTGTTTTTCAAATTCTGCTAGTATTGGAAATCTAAATTAAAAAAAAAAATCCTAGAATGTTTTTCTTTCATTTTTCATTAAACTAGGAAAAATAATTATTCCACTTTTTGAAAGTTCATCCTTATCCCAACTACTTTATTGCTGCCAAGACTAACAGATCTGCAGTCCCTCTTGAGCTTTTAGGAATTGTCCCAGTTTCGTTTCACACAACTGAAGGGCCCTGGAGGCTATTTTAAGCCATCACAACATCAGGTTCAGACAGTTCAGACATAATAATATATTCTTGCAGAACGTTCTGCATTGATAATTAAATGGGGATATGAAATTATCTTTCACTGTGGCATAAAAATATAATTAAGACATCTTCCCAAACTCCGTAGGATGATAAACTTTCAGGTACACTGAGCAAAACAATCCCCTAACAACTGTTTTTACTAGGCATGTCAACATCTTCCAGAAACAATTCAGCAGCATATCATAACAAAATAATTTAATATAAGCAGAGATGCTATGAAAAAGAACAAGCTGCAAAACATATCTTGTTTCTTTCCTTGTAGATTCTGTGCCAGTGTCTTGTTTTATTGGGAGCATGGCTGGGTGACAGCTCATGCCCAGCTGTGCCTGGGCTCTCAGTTGGGTGGAAGGTCCCCTCACTGTGCTGCATAACCCGTCAAGTTTGCACCCCCCCTTTCTTTGTAGCTTGAGCAGGGACCCAAATGTGTGGGTTAAAACTTAGCATGTCCCACTGACATAATCCAAGTGCAGTAAACAGAATTAAAAGATCAGAGAATGGGGCTCATTGTCTTCTGCAATACAGAAAGCAATAGTCAATGAAAGCATTTTCTGTGATCAAGGGTAGATGTTCAGTAATTTTTGGCGTTATACCATGCACACACACAGGCCAAAGACAGCTAACTAGTGATTCAAGTACAAGGGGGATCTGGACTGATGCCTTGTCAAAATCTCATTACCAATGCTCACCTTTCTAAACAGTCTTTCAGTTATTTTGAAATTCCTCTCATGTCCCCCAAGATGGCTTTGCTTCTAATTTTCCTCTACTTGGTCTCAGTGCCATTTACCCTAAATATCTCATATGTCTGCTTTCCTTATCCACATGCTGTCTCAAGGTGTCCTTTAATTTGCACTGCTCTTCTGCTCGGTTTGCCAGATCTAAAAGACAGAAATTTCCTAAGAAATTGGCAAAACAACTGTGTGTTAGTAAATGTCATTCCCTCAACTGTGACTGTGCAGACACGAGTTCTCACTGAGGCTGCTGTTGCTGGGAATTTGAGAGTTGCTTCCCCAGCTACAGAGCACTGACTCAGCATCTCTGCTGTTACCTGCTCTTTCCTGGTGACCTTGGGTTGGTTCAGACAGAGCTTCTGCTACTCACTGCACATTAAAGTTAGTGCCCTACATACACTTTTATGTTATTTACTGTGGCGTTGTAACTTTCAAGAACCGTCTCCCTCCTTGATCTGTCATCAGGTACCTGGTGGACAGTACATGGCAGTATTTTACAGCATTATCCCATCACTATAGCTCATTTCTCATGTACTTTATCACCCTGGCACACTGTAACTCAGGGCTGACTGCAGCTCTGATGTGGATGGGAGGGAGAGGCCAGTAGGAGCCATGTGGTTAGTTTTCCAGTGTGTAATTAGGAGTATATCATCTCTGAGTGGCAATAACTAAACCACTGCTGCCTCCTCAGTGCCCTTTTCCAGTGTCTTACTTGAAGCAGAACTTAGGGATCTGATTGACAGTGTATTTCCTTAGGAGAGTTTGTTTACAAAAATATTTAAAGAGCCTATCTCTTTAGTCAGAAATTTTAAGAAACTGTATTAAGGTAATCTCAAATTAAACAAAATCTGCAGATAAGTTATCCCTGTTTTGTCCAAAAAGCTTAGATTAAGAGATAGAAGAAGAAAAGCCAACAAATCCCAGTCTGTAGTAATTTGTGACCCTTTTCTGTTTCTCAGTATTTGCACTAAAACTGGGTAAATAGTTGGGTTTGGTTATAACCTTTTAAGATGTAAAAATAAAATAATTATTCTTCTACACTGAGTTAAAACCAAGATTTTCTCAACCTTCCTCACAAATCAAGGTGGAGAGTCACAAACTAGCCAGCAGTTTGCATTTGGAGGCACATAGCAGGGATGTGGAAAAGTCTCCTCTGAACTCCTGCATCCATAGTGGTTCTCTTGATATCCCTGCTTGGAACTGCAACACTTTGTTTAAAGAATGAAACACCCACTGGCCCAGGCACTCCAGTCTGGGTCTGTGTCCAATGAATGCCCCAATCATTCAGTGTCAGTGCTGTTCTGGCTCTTTTGATGTAGTTTTTGTTGGAAACATAGCATCAGATCTTTGATTGAGACACCAATGCTATACTCCTCAAGGCAATAGTATTTTTTGAAGACCAAGATTGTTTTGTAGATTAATACTGACCCTTGATTCCTGTGAATGTGGTTATGCCATCATTGCCTTTTATGCATATTTAAAAGGCAGGACAGGGCAGGTCTAGATGTTCCCAGGAAACAGATTGTTTATGTCAAAAACCAATGCTGAAACAGTAAAAAAAAAAAAAATAATAGATATAGTAAGTAAGACCTATATTGAAAATCTTATTTTTTAAAAAAGAGCAGCTCCCCCTGCCCTATCCTGTCAACTCCCAAGTGGGTTAGAGAGTCTGGAAGGCAGGAGAGAGCCTCCTGAGAGATGCATGCAAAATAGGGACAAGGTGAAGCATAACCAGGGTTATGTATCACAGGTTACATCATCTGTCTGTGTGAGAACTGTTTTAAAGTGTGAGAAGCATTGTTTGGTTTTATTTTCTTTAAATTATGTTTTTTAGCATGTGATACAATCTCAGTTCCCCTGGCAGCCTGTCCTACTGCCCACAAATCATGAGAAATACACAGCACTTGCTGAGGCGTTACTCCCCAAGTGAGGAAGGGGGAAGGACTTCTGAAGCAAAACAAGGAAAATAATTTGGGCCTGCAAGATCTGCAGTTTGTAGGATGTCAATCAAGCTTACTATTCCTCTGCTTTGGAGAGAAAAAAAATCTCCTACTGTTTTCCAGGAAGGAACAGCTGCAAGAACTGAAAGTGTCTGCATTTATTTTCCTTAGTAAACATGGGGATATTTAGTTTCAGCAAAATCAGATGGCTTATGCCCTGTGAATATGATGGCATTTGACACTAGCAGCCAGTGCATGCAGAAAGTGGAAAAGAGCTCCTTTAAACTCTGGGACCTGACACAAGCTCTGAAGGCAGAAATAACAGATTGTCTAAAAACCCAACCTTTATCCAGGGATCTCCAAGTGCTCTCTAAATATCATCAATCAGACAACATAACAGTCCATGAAGTGATTAAATTTAGACACACATTTCTTACACTGAGGGTTACACTTAAAATGAGAAGGTAAATAAGTTCCTCCAGGTTATGTGGTGAGTCATGGTCTGGTCTCCTGCATGCTCTATGTCTCTTCTCACGAATGCCTCTTCAGTGTGCTGTGTCCTCAGCCATATTCCCAGGACACAATTTTTAAATGTGAAACCATTACAGTTAATAGCACAGGGACACGATTGCAGTGTTTGCAGCATAAATCACCATAGCTGGGGCATCTGAGTGCTCTATGGGGAATTTATAATATGCTAAAGAGATTTATGAACAGCCCTCAAACCTCTTGCTAATGGCGGTCACAGTGGGTGTTAAGTGACTGAAAGTTCTTAATTATTTGATGATTTTCATTGATTTGTGTTGTTATTGCTTAACATGACTCTGTAGTAACAAGGCATCTGTCAATCTGAGAGTGTTTTCCAGCCAGTGACTTATTAAAGTACGTGATTGTTCTAGGTTCTCACTGTTCTGTTGGACTGCTGGGAGGCTGAAGTGCTTTGCTCAAGAATACTTAGAGCTTGCAGGGCAAGGCTGCGGGGGGGCTTTGGGCATCACAGTCACTGGTGGATGCACCACATGCTCCTGAGCCAAATCTGCCCCTGCTGACTCTCTGTTGTCAGCTGCATGCACAAGCAGGCTTGGGAAGGATTTCTTTCTGTCTGCAGTTTCAGGGGGAACCTTCCCACAAAAGCACATTAATTCATGACTTAGTGAAATATGTATTTACAGTGAATCACTAGGTATTGCTTCTCCTTAGACCTGCAGCAATGAGCCCTAGAGATGTTCTAGTCCTGGTTCAGGACACAGCAAAGGCCTACAATATCTCCTTCAGTCTCCTGGAGAAGAGCTGTGTTGTGCTCCAGTTTATCCCATCGTCTGCATGATGGAGGGTGTGCCACTGAGCACACCTGCCCTGCAGTTGAGGCAATGCTATAATTTAATATACTTTGTGATCAGCATTTTAAGAGTTTGAATTTGCTATTTCTCCATTATGTAATTACATAATAATAATAATAATTTAGCTAACATAATGTACGTGGAGTTTTGCTGTTGCTTCTTATGTAAATTAGAGAAATTTAGCAATATGTTGCAAAATGGATATGTCTATTTCAGGCTGAGATGTAAGAGGTTACTTTGATTCAGAATAAAATAAAAAGAAGCTGTTGGAAAGACCTATTTTATAGAGAAATAACTATTTAATTATAACTCTTTATCCCACGGCTTATTCACTAACGTAGAAGCTGCAGAGCTTCAAAGTGTTTAAATTTTAAAAGAAGACCAAACAAAACCCCTCTGTACTTCTGTCTCTTTAGAGAAATGCAGATATTTAAATGTAGGTTCATAAACTGAAATTATATACAAATGGGGAATTTGAGCCTGAATTTTGAAAAAGCAGCATGAACAACTAACTAACTAAACATTAAGGAAATAGCTAATCTTTAGGTAGAAAAGAACACTTATTTTAGTTGTTAATCTGCTCATAAGAAGCAGAGACACTCTATATTTAAAGTACGCTCCAGAAGAACTTACAAAGAAATTTAAAGTCAAATTTACATATCAAAATGTGTCAGACAGCTTGACTTCTACCAAATTGTAACAAACACTTCTTATTCCTATTAAATTACGTGGCATTTTTATTACCTGTTAAGTAATCTAATTTAACCCTGTTGTTCCAAAAAAATAGTTCACTCGCATGCAGTACTGCTCAGAAGAGCAGGAGGTGGGTGAGACCACAGCAATGAGTCACACTGACAGGTTTAAGCCTTGAGTCAGCAAAACCTGGCCTTACTCTCAAACCTGGGTGGGCTTGAGAGGAGGCCATAGCTGTCATTTGGGTTTGGGATTGTACACATGCTCTCCCAAAAGTGTATCCCAGGTCCTCAGAAACACACGTGGCCATGGCGGGCCACGCTGCGCTTTCCCTGGTGCCAGCTCTGGCTGGAGGTGATCATTCCAAGCTCCTGCTCTCCCTTCCCACTGTGATTTGCCATCCTTGCCACTGTGCTGATGTGTTTCTGGGACTGCACTGCAAGTCAGGTGTCTGCAGCGATCCAGATGAATAACAACTCCCTGGCTCTCTGGAAAGCAGGAGCTTTAACCCATGTTGCTCTGAGTGCTCTGGTGTACAGCAACCTCCCAAAGACACGTGTCTCAGCCCAGCTGAGAACTGAACTCTGTGGAATGAGGCTGAAACTGGAAGTGGCTGGTGGAGGAGGGGGCTGGCTGAGCAGCCCCCAGAGCAGTGGGGTGGCTGTACCTTCAGCAGGCTAGCAGGGAGGCTACAGCCCCCAGCTGCGGCTCTCACATCCTCCTGAGTCATCCCATGGCTCCAGATAAGCCTTGTGCCTTATCATGCCTCAGCCTGCCGCCTGCAAATCACAGATAACAAAATTTAAATAATTCAGAAGAACATAGCAAGGCTTAATGGAGGTTTGTAATATGTTTTGAACTCCTTACATGCCCTAGTGTGGAATTTAAGGTATCACTGTTACAGAGCGTGTTGCTAGTAGTGCTGTCTTCCTTTAATAATCCCTGCAAACTCCCTGTCTTCCTACTCTCATTATCAGTGCTAGGCTTTGGTGTCATTGTGTTGCTTGGACACCTTCTAATTTAAATTTCATGTTTTGATTTCTGGGTGATAACTTCAAACACCAATTTTCTACTGCTACACTATGCAGCCTTTTGCTCATTTTAATGAAACCTAGCAACCATAATGTAAATTGGAAATAACTACAGCCCATTAGACTATTGAAATCCCTGAAGATTTGAATTATTCACTATTAACAGAACTTGTATAATTATAGGTTAAGATATCACTTAGGCATTTAGCATACATCAGCTCCACTGGTAATTTTTAGCTCTTGATCTGTATTAGTAACCTCAGCTTGCTAAATTAAAGGATATGCCTCCAATTATCCTAAATTTAACATTCAAGAACACATCTCTGGTGGGATGATGCTTATAAGTTTAGAACATCCAGGCATTTTCAGCTGATCTACTAAGTCTCTATCACAAGTGGAAAACATTTTCTTACAAACACTTCCGTGACTTTCACAGGGGTAAAAGGAAAAAGGACAAAGCTGCATTTTGTGTTAGATCTAAAGCCAAAAGTGTGATAAGCACTGCAGTTCTCTGCTCCTGTAGGGATCCCCAAAATGTTTGTACCTGGGACACAGGCAGTTGGGTCATTCAATGAGGACCTTCAGAAACCAAAACACTTAGTCTGAAGCAACAAGAAAGCATTGAGAGACAGAAAAAAAAGGGAGAGCACTGACATTGCTAGCAAAAAAAAAACCCCAAACCAAACCAACACAGTGAACAACAAACCAGCAAGAAGTTGTTACTTTTCCCCAAGAGCCTTGACTGTGTTTAACACAGCAGGGCTGGGCAGGACACTTCTGTCTGTGCACTGGACATGGTAGGTATGTACTACAGTGCAGGCAGTTGTGGCACCTGTGCAATGTGTGGTTCTCACAGAGTTTGGTGCTCTAAAAACAAAACTCTGCACAAACTGAGTGTCATAGTTAAGGCAGTGTAAATCCTTCATTCAAAGCTGAGCTCCTTTTTTGGGATTGTCCCCAGGAATCTTCAGCATCTTCTTTCCAATTAAATGAGCAGAAAAGTTAGTGTGATGGAGTTAAAAGCTCATCTACTCACCCATTAAAATAAGGGTGATTTTGACCAGAGTAAACTGTAATTGTTTGGTTAGGGGTCTTAATAACAGGATTTCAGCTACCACTGGGTAGGTTTAACTCCTTCTTAAGGGTAAGAAACTCAGCTGCAGTATCTTTGAGAACACTCAACATTTGTCCTTTTTCTTCTGGGAGCAATGAGATGACTTTCTGTTTGCTAGTGTATAAATTAACTCTTCTGTTCCACCAGGAAGGAAAGATTCCTGGTAACCATCTGTGTGTTTTTCCTACCATTTGATACCTGCTTGAGATGATTTACTTGCAGTACATAGTCCTAGGTAATCACACTTCCACTTCTGGAAAGCCCTTTTAAAATATGTGTCCAGAAAATGGTTTAGGCTTCAAAGCAGATGATGAATCTGTTCACATGTGCTGGTCAGAAGTGGGAGTGGAATTTTAAAGCTTTTTTCTTGGCCAACACTGAGAAAAAATACAGCTTTTCATAGTGTCATCTCTTCTATCCATAAATTCAATAAAATAAATTTCAGTAAACACGAGTGATTTTGTTAATGAGGAGAAATGCAGTGCACTTGGTAGCTGTATAATTGTGTCATCAGCATAATTCAAAAAATGGTTGCTAATATTGATGAGTGTCTCCATAGGAAAGCTCTGGGTGATAACAAATCCTCTTGCTGGGAAATTTGCTTATAAACTTATAATGGCAACCATTACAGAGAAAGGAGAAAGCATCAAACTGGAAAATGCTATTAAAAATGTAATAGGACCCAAATTATTCAAAGATTAGTCATGACATTCATTCAGCAAAACTTGTTGCAAAATGTGGATTTTATTCGAAACAATTGGAATCAAAAGATGACACTACTAATACCTAACTATGGTGTATCCAGAACAAATGAAAAAGAAAAAAGAACATTTTAGCTCACAGCACACTGAGGATTTTTCCTCAGGGTTTTTTTTTTTTTCACTTAGGAAATTGGACTGTGTCATATAAAACCTTTTGTCATGCTAAGCAGTCACTGTAGTATGTGCATCTTTTTAGTTAGACCTGCACAACTACAGGGGTGCCTCACTTCTGAGACAGTTCCTTCTGGCCATGCCAAATTCCAAAACTATAATGCCCATAGTTGTCCTACCAGCCTCCAAATGAGGCCTTTGGTTGATGAATCTCAGATTTGTGACATCCTCCATGCACTTGCAGTCCTGTTTCTGAGCAACCAGGTGTGCTCCAAGCACAGCCAGTACTGGTACTCCAGCACCTCTGTTTCATGAGGCTCCTTTCATTCCTTTGGCTCTACTGCTTGTCCCTGATGCCAGCATTATTTGTGTCCCATGTAAAGTAGATGCCATCTAGTATAAAATCCCATAACAGCTCTGAGAGGAAGGACCAAAGCTGAGGTGCCTGACTAATTCAAGTCAGCTCTCTGATCAGCACATGGGATTTTTCATCACCCTTTGGAGGCTGCTGATTCTACTCTGTGGTTGCTGGGAATGCCTGTATGCCTGACTTGAGTGCTTTGAATCACCCTACATGGACAGAGACTGACTTCTCAGCCCTTGCCATGTCTCAGTAGGGCTGCCTAAGCAGTCTGGCCTCCTCATCTGCCTCTCCTTGTGTGGGTTTATGCCTGAACCCTTGCAGATTTCTCTTTAAAACTGTCAAATGTTTAAGGAGTTTGGATTTCTCTCGTCTACTCTGGAATTTTACCTTTAATTACTTAGAACAAAGACTTTTCCCATTCTTATTAAACACCTTTTGCCTCAAGTGCAGAAGATTCGTGCTTTTGCATGATCATTTACTTTTAAGATTTTGAAAGCAGTTTCCTCTTGCATGCTCCAGATGGCTTGCCAGTGACAACATTCATGCATTTAGTTCTTTTCTCTCATTAAGCCTGTGGATTTTCAAAATATTTCTGGAATGCAATCTTACAGTTTTCTCTCTCTCTCTTATTTTTTTCCTTTGCCCTTTTCAACCCAAATGCAAGAAAAAGTAAAAAATAGGTGTTTCCATGCCTGACTTAGATGTTGGGGGTTTTTTGGATGGGGGAAGAGTGGAAAGGGTACAGGCAGAACTTGCAACAGTCAGAAATACAACGGGCAGGTACAGCACTGCCCAATTGCTGTAATCCTGTAAATGTGACCTCCTGCCCAGCCTTCCTGGGTACATCTGCTCTGTGAATTGGAAGAATGAGCCAAGCTATTGACAACCTGAGCTGGCAAGGCTTCCTCACACAGCATCACACAGATGCAGTTTGGCCACACCACAGACAAGAAAAGAGTCTCCTGCAGCTGGTTATGACAGCCAGAGCCAGCAGCTGGATGGGGTGAGGGAGAACCTGTTCCATGCAGGCTCAGCCTGCCTGGTGTCCCATAACATCTCTCAAATCCCTTTTGTCCCAGCTGCACCTGTGCATCGATCAGTAAGGAAATTAGAGCTGGCATGAGTTACACAGGAGGGTGAAAAGTCACATCAATGTGTCAGTAAGTAGGAGTAAGACAAGCAGGACTAAGTTTTTGCATGTTTTTGTACTTCTCAGGGTGTTGCATTTCTCATTACACCACTCTCTGCTAGTGGGAGAATCCCATTAATGCAGCCTTTCTCCAGAGGATCAGGCCTGATCCTCCCTGTCAGGTGGGCTGGTGTCCTGCTGTTAACTTCTGAATGGGGTAAGAGTCAGACCCACTGTGAGGCTGGAGAAGGGGAGGTTTTGGAAAACAAATTATGCTTTGTTAAGTGGTTAGGAGACATGCTGACTTAAATAAGCACTTAGCTCCCATTTACACTTGAAAGTTTTGTCGTGCTGGTAGAGTTCTGCCAGTAAACTCCTCCCACATAATTAGAGGCTTTTTGCCTATAAGATGCATTCCAGTCTGGCAAGCAACATAAGCCATAACATCAAAACCACCACTTCTTTTTGCCTTTTTTTTTTCTTGTGTTATTGTGTCTATGCAAGAGCTTTTAGTTATGTCATAAAAATCACGCTAAAAAACACAAAGCTTTCAAGTACAAACTAAAACCTTGTCTACCCAGCCAGATGTTACCATGCTTTAAATACAGTTGTGGAAAATCAAGATAAATTTTTTGGAATGTGCTGACCACAACTGAACAGTCATCAGAGATGAAGTTAAATCCCATTCATCACTATATGAGCTAACCCTATATCCAGAGTGGTATAATCTAATTTGACTTTTTCATAGCTGTGGTTGGACAGGGACTGTTCAACTTGCCTCAAACTATATCAAATTTTATAGGGCCAGAATGAAATCTGCTTTATTTCAGTTTATTTTTCACTGGCATTATATTTATTCTGACGTCTGTTACTTTGATTGCCATCTCAATCAAGTGTGTTAACCATTCTTCCTTTTAGGCTTTCATATTCATTTGCCATTTTCTTGATACCATGAACTCTAAGCATATCTGAGATCCCAAAGGGAAAGAAATGTCTGTCACTTTGATACTCCACTGGATCTTTAAATGCAGACCCCCTAAAATTTTTTAATTGCCTAACTTAAAACTATTTTCAAGCATTAATATAGCAGATTATCAATACAAATGCCAATATCTCTTCTTAGCTGAATATCACTTTCTAAAGGATGTCATTAGACACATTCAGATTCACTTTCCTCAGCAGACAGTAATTTGGTCTTTCATTTCTAATAGTCTACCCCATTTTAATTATATTTCTTTCACATGAATATTGCAAGCTTTCCCCAACAATGCTAATGTTGCCCTTCAGAAAACAATGACAGGCTTTTATAATTGGCAAGGCTAGGACCTGAATAAGAAGCAGAAATTTATTTATTTAATAGGCCCCATAGAAAATCAATACAATCTTACACATATAGTACAAGTTTCACTCACTGATATCCAAAGTCCATCTGCTAATGAAGGACTGGAGCCAGGTTTGCCCCAGAATCAGTCACAGTTTGTTACTGAATTCAGAGGAGGTAGATGTAGGCCTATACTAAGTAAAAGAGAAACCTAATTTTTCTCTGAGGTGCAATTAATTCTGCAGTGTGATGTGGAGCAGTTCAATCAGCTCTGCTTGTTTCCCAGACATGAGAATGCCCCTGACCATGCTGTGAGTACCAGCTATCAGTGGGAGAGCTGAACAGTTTGTTAAGCCACAGTCAAAGCAGGAAATGCACAATGCTATATCCCAGTGATGCCACTGGCAAATGTGGCTGGACCACTTAAACAGCCAGGCTGGAATTAAACTTGGCATTGTATCTTTATTGCAGAAAGCACTGGGGGTTTCCTACTTGCCCCAGATAGGGTTTGTGCCTCACTCCAGGCAGGTATTGTGGCTCATGATGTGTTTGTACTGCATCTGGCAAAGAGAGTCTGCCATGTCACTGTGACCTCTGTAAGACTTTACGTGATGATAATCCTTGGAGAGATCCCTGCCACCAGCACTTAAAGCTACAGAAAGGACAAACTGAAAGGCTGAACCAGGAACCAGGAGTGCAGTTGAGTACCGGCACGTGCTTTCAGTCATGGCATACCAAACAGACACAGTGACTGAGGTTTTCAGAGGACCATGAGAAAGTCAAACACTTGGATATATTTCTGTATTGTTTTTTTGCCTGCAAAAACAGCAAAGGACTAGGGGCTGATATTCCACTCCAGGCCAGAGCTTCACATTGAAATAATGAAATTCTTGCTTCACTACTCAAGCAAATAGACCCAAGAACATTTTTTCTAAACACAAACAAATGTGATGCAAATGCAATTTTGTTGCTGGCACACAGCCTCCATGTGTATTGCACCCATAACTTTTGCTTTGGTGCCAGGCTGAAAACAAAATATCTATCAGCCTACATAGCTGTTTAAGGTCAATCCTGCCAGGCTAACAGTAGGGTTTTCTCTGACCATCTATTTACTATCCATCATTGTCATGTGTATCACCACAGGAGAGTATCATCTCCTCTTTGCTCTAAGTGTTTGCTGTTACCCTCTGCAGCACCAATTGATTTCCCAGTACAGATAATAATAAACACCCATAACAGTTACATAATCCACCCACCATTTTCCAAGAGAGGACATAAAAAATTAAGCCTGTGAAAAGCAGAAACTTTCGTCTTCAAAGAATACTGTGTAATTTTGGTAAATAGTCTTAAATGTATAATTCAAGTGTAGAATTCCAAATTCCAATTCCAAAGATTCATTAGTTGTTCTGTATCTTTTAGCTCCAGGCCACTGACTGAATCTGGGCCACATGAGTAGTGACAGAAAGTTGTTACTGCCTGGCAGCCAAGGGGAGAAGAGGTGCTGTTCCATCCCACTCAGGTTTTTCATGGGCTGCTGACCACAGTACAAAGACCCTGGACTGAACAATGTGCACAGAGGAATCATCTGACTCTGAACTGGGAATTATCCCTTTTGATCGGGGTAGATAAGCAATTGCCCTGCATGGCAAGCAGTCTCACCACTGCCCTTTCTGTATTTATCATGTGAAAAATGAATGCAGGCAGACCTGTAGCCAGTCCAAATTGTCAGAGTTTGGGTCATTGATTTCAGAGTGATTATCATTGCTTATGCTGCTGAGGAGCTGGCCCAACAGGGTTTATATACATTGGTGGAAGCCAGATTTTTTGTGAGCATTATGCATACTTTTTATATATATATCTACTGTAGATTAATTCTCCCATCCTTTAAAGTTATAAAATATGTTTCTCAAATTACTTGCAATCAATCAATATCCAATGCATTGGATTCTTTTCCACCCTCTTACTATACCAGATTTCATTAATTTTACAGCAAATTGGAGTAAAACCCACTGGTTTAGATTTTTAAGAGCGCTTTATGGTAATTTTTGCTGAGAAACTACTTTCAGAGTTGGGTAAGGGTTTTTTTCTTTTCTTTTTTTCTGTGCATTCATTAATCCAGTCTCAAATTCTGATATTTCTGTCCTTTTCAACCTTTGATAGATAAGAACAGGACACACCATAGTACATTCACAATTCCCATTTCACTGCAAATTTTAACTTGCCTCTATAAATCACATAACTCATTCTGCTGCTAGTGGAAGGTATGTATCCCCAACAAATGATATGCCAGGTATTAGTGGTAAACTCTAAGAACTCTAAGTTATAAGAAGTACACCTGTCATTACATATTTCAAGGGCAGAACACCTTTTTTAACTGTCTCAAAGGAAGCATGCAGTCTCATGCTTAAGACCAGCCATTTCTGCTTCTTCACATCACACGAACAGCAATAAACAGCTGGTGTGATTAATGAAATGAACCACAACCTTCTCCAACCTGATTTGCATATTTAGTCAAAGCAGCTCTTTACTTCCCATGTGACAAAGCATCGGCAGTTCCTAGAATTAATAAAAAAGCAATAATAAATAGTTCTGACAGTATGAGCTTTATGAATGTTTACTGAAAGTTTGAACAACAGATTTAAAAAACCCCAAGCTCCTCCAAGCACGACTATGTAGCCCCATGGTTCCCTGCCCTGAGTTTCTGGAGGCGAGCGGGAACGCCCCGGTGGCTCCGCTCTGCTCCGGTGTGGGCGAGAGGAGGGGACACAAACCCATGTGAATGAGGCCACTGGCCAAACTCCCTGTTTGTGGCACACCTCTGAGGCACACACACCCACAGAGGTGTGGCTGTGCTTTCAGTGCTGTAGGGCACCCCAAGATAAGCTGGGGAAAGAGCCTGGGCAAGTAGAAGGTTTGCATCTCCTCCAGGAGAGCCCCATCAGACAGACCCGACACGGGGGCTGTGTCTCATGGCTGGCTCCTGGTCTGCACTGTTGTCAACCTGAGCAGCACAGGTCAGCCTGGCAACACAGCACCATGTTTACCCCTTGGTATTCCTAAATTGGGTGTTCCAATGTTCCTTTTTCATCTCTGCAGCTGCCATTTCATATTTATGTGGTGCCACACATCTTCTCATCTGCCAAGAGCCTTTAACTCATGAAACTTAAAATAAAACCCCAAAGCATCTCATCCCAGCCACAGCAATATCCAGGTTTTCATCATTTATTTGGTTCTTTTCTCAGCTAAGAAATACTTCTTTGGGGGAGACACACAGGGACCATTGGTCTACTTCAATGTCCAATTGGCAGATTACACATAGCCTCCTCAAAGCTTCTCTTTGCCGAGAACCCTGCTTTTCCATGGCTTGGCAGCCTGACCTCCTAAAGGGGGATTTACTCAAGTAACATGCTGCTTTTCCCAATAGCATTTGCTCTTGGCAACACCCATTTTGTCAATGAGCAATTCCATGACCATCACTGACTCTGGCTACACACTGGACCAAATAAATGGTTTGTATACTTGAAGAAGATCTGGTGCATTTGACTGGAGCTGCAAATAGAATGGGCTGAAACACAAAACCAACTTTGGCTTCAAGGAAGAAAGTTCAGTGAACTAAAAGTTTGGTGATTCTAACAGAGGTTAAAGTTATTTGACCTGGGTTGAATTTGAGCTTGTAAGAAGGGCAAATTGAGAACATGCAAAGACTTGAAGAATAGTTCCATAAACAAAAAAGGTACTTTATCAGATAAGCATTCACATTAATTTTTATTCAATCTCATTCAAGGAAGTTATTTTTTTTGTACAGATTATGTTAAGATTAGTTCTGAACTCCCAGAGAAAATGGTTGGTCTCTGTTTCTGAGCCATGACTAATCCTCAATGAGTAGAAGACAAAAGAGAGATTTTGTGGCACAACAGCAGACAAATGAAGAGCTTACAATCCTAGGAGGGGACTGATAGGGGCAGGCCCAAGGAGAGGCAGAGGCATCACCATTTGCCTATCAAGGAAAGTCTGAGGTAGGGCAAAGGCCAATCTCCCTGTCAAGGTCTGGTGCAGACAGGAGAACTTTACACCCAGCTGGTCAAGCTCTTAGTGCAGGGGGCTTCTCTCCCAGAAACAGGTAAGCTCCTAGCTGTGGCCTTGCCATACAGAATCCATGAAAAAATAATATAAATAGTGTCCACCATACATTGGAATTAAAGAGGGAGAGCTGTGACATAGTGCTGATTGGCCCATGACTTTATTCTGGGTTTTTTTGCTTTGCTCTTCTTTTCCTAAAGTTTTCCACTGTTCTTATTCCTCCTTCTCTCATTCAAGCTGTGTTTGAGAAACCATTCCTCTCCATGGACTACAGTGGGATTTAGATCAAATCCTACAATACATTTGCAGCTTGTTAAATTACTAAACATGCTTGCTTCACAATCTCTGTGCTATATATTGCTTCATCAGATGAAACAATGATAAAATTTGATCATATAGTCTAATTCCAAGGAAGGCCAATACTCTGCCCTAGTCAGAACTAGCATGCCAGCTCAGCTTTTTAGTTCTTTGGAAAGCTGGGCTCCTCTAAACACAGGCTTGCACTGCTGGTAGGTGGCCAGATTTACAATACAATAAATTACTTGCTCCTGGAGAGAATTGCAATCAGATAAATACAGTGAATTCTTTCTACTGTCTGGAGGCAGTCTCTGAACAAAACCCCATTTCATACAGCCTGATGTGACTGAGTTAGTGCTATTGTATAGGGATACATGCATTTTGTATGATGGCTTGCTTTTAAGGATGTTTATTTTTTCAATAGTGATCTCTATGTTACTATCACTATTAATCCAGGCAACTTGTGGCTCACAGTCCCTTGCCCATATCAGTCCTCACTCCCAGTACATTCCAAGTATGATGTCAGTCTAAATTTATGGCTCATCAAAGCCCATTAAGTATGGGAAAGGTTTCTTCTCTTCTGATTTAACCTAGTAAGTAATGAAAAAGAAACCAAGAAGGCAGAAAAAATGGTTCAGAATAGGTTTCCCTGCACTAAACACTCAAAGACTATGCAAAGACTATGCCATCATTATCAGAAGATAAACCTGGCATAAAGAATAATACTGATTTCAATGTTGTGAACAGCAAGGTTAAAAATATTAATTAAAGAATCTTGCCCATATATGAAAGATGGTGGGTTAGTCTAGTCTCAAACCCATAAGTGTGAAAAACATTTGGGGTTTAAAATGAGTGCCTCAGCTGCTGCTTTGGACAAAGACCTTTAACCAATAATTAAATTAGTAAAATCATGAGTTAAGTTGTTTGGGGTTTTGGGGGGCGTTCTTTGAGTTTTGGGGGCTTTTTTGTTTTGGTTTGGGTTTTTTTGTTGTTGTTGTTTGGTTTTGTTTGTTTGTTTTTGGTTGGCTGGGTTTTGCTAGCTTGCTTTAGGTTGTGGAATAGTTTTTTTTGGTTGGTTTGGGATTTTTTTGGTTTTGTTAAATTGCTAAAATACTATACTGTTGAATTTGTGAGGGTCCCCAGGACAAGGTGAGAGATGAGGAATCTGATTCTATGTTCTTAGAAGGCTGATTTATTATTTTATGATATTACATAAAAGAACACTATACTAAAACTATACTAAAGAAAGAGAAGGATACAGACAGATGGCTTAACAAAAATGATAATGAAAAACTCGTGACTGACTCCTCAGAGTCTGACATGGTTGATGATGATTGGTCATTCAGTAAAAACAATTCACAGGAAACCAATCAAACATGCACCTGTTGGTGAACAATCTCCAGACCACATTCCAAAGCAGCAAACACAGGAGAAGCAATCAGATCATTATTATTTACATTATTCTTTTCTGAGGCTTCTCAGCTTCCCAGGAGAAGAAATCCTGGCAAAGGGATTTTTCAGAAAATATAACAATGACCCTATACCTGCCTTAAGACACCAAAACTGCCTCCATGTCTGAGAAACTAAGTATCCACAACCACAACATGAGGGCTGCTTCTGTAGCTTTGTCAAGGCGACCTCACTGGCAGGGTTAGGGCCAGCTCAGTGGTTCTCAAGCAAGGATTATAATAAATATAGGGAGACTTTGATACCCCTCTTTCTTGCTTTCCTTCTCCCTTCCTTTTCTTATTAGCTTTGGTGTCAAAGACCTTCACCATGCAACCCCTGTTACTTGGGCTTCAGAATAAATGCATTCAGTGCCCACGAAACCTACAGAGAGCACACTGCTCCTGGGTTGGGTGAGCAGGGGAGCACACTCAGGGACAAACAACTCTCATGCCTGTAACAATTCCTCCTAACTGCATCTGCACATCTGTCATTCATCTCTCTTTATATTTCCTAGCAGATTTATTAATATCTAGGCCACTAAGCAGATTTTCTCTTCAAAACCTGTGGCCCAAATTCTTAAGAACACACATTATATCCCCTTAAAAGGACAGAGAGGAGTGTGTCTGTTGGTTTACATTTGATTAGAAAACACAGCCAATGAGATAAATTATGACACGTTTGCAAAGAAACAGCAGAAATTTGTTTGATTAAGAGAAAGAATTCCAATAGATTTCTGTTTTCTGGTCAATGCCTGCCCTGCATTCAATTCTCCTTATGATGGTTAATTCAGTCAAAAGTATAAATACAACCTAGGGGGTCAAGCCTAGAAGCCAGCATCTCTGTCCCCTGCCTCTGCACCTCCAAAATGCCTCATGTTAAAGAAGACTGCAGCACAGCTACTTAATCATTCAGCCACTTAAAGGACAACAAAACCACTTAAGCATTTCTGAACCCTAGTCTTACACTGGCTGTTTGTTCTCTAAAGAGCATCTTTTTTACCTTGGAACAGAGTCCAGAACAGAAAGAGACCCCACAGTGAAGTCTCACAAACAGGAGCATTTACACCCAGCGGTTCAAGAAAGAAAAACTGTGCATTTCAATTTGCTTGAGAACATCCCATGGATATTGGAGTGGAAGGATTTTTTTAAACTGATGGCACAGGCTGGGAGAGTGCTCACCTGGTTCTGTTCCCTGGCCTTAGCTAATAACTTCTAGCACCACCCTGGGCACACTAATTATCTCCTGGTTACATTTAGAAAAATCCCATGAATAGCTTTCCAAAGCTGGCTTTTTTTTCAGAATTCTTGATGATGTGAAATGATTAAATCAGGATTAATGGTGTTTCTAAAAATACATACTTGTGTAGTCACAGGTTGTTCAGTCCAATGCAGGAAAAAAGGTTAAATTATACAACATAAGCAGAAGTTCAGCACAGATGATCACAACAGTCCCTGCTGGACTCAATATCCATGAATTAATGTATGACAGGGGATAAATGCACTGGGACATTGTGTGATTACTGACTCCAGCTCCTGCTCCCTCTTCCTTGAAGCAGCTCCCAGCCTAGCAGTGTACAACCCCCACTGCATCCCTGCTGAAATATACCATCAGTGCACTGCTGCTGGGGTACAGGCACTGAAAAGCAATGGAAGAGGCTACATTGTTTTCTTGTGCAAGATTACGTGCATTTTGGTCACAAATGTAGGGATAAACAAATATTCAAGATGGAAGCACAAAATCAAGGGTCAAAGCAGAATTTTCCTGTCCCTATCACTACATAAGTGCAAACATTTGGGATCTCTTGTGCTGTATTTTTTTTGGCTTTTATAAACCCTTTTTGTTTTCTTTTCTTTGAAGCCTCAGACACTGACCATTATTCAAGGCTGAATCACAGAATGGTTTGGTTTGGGAGGGACCTTAAAAATCATTGAGTTCCAGACCCACTGCCATGGGCAGGGACACCTTCCACTAAACCAAATTGCTCAGAGCCTCATCCTACCTTACCTTAAGCACTTCAGGGACTGGGCATCCACAGCTTCTCTGGGCAACCTGTTCCAGTGCCTCCCCACCCTCACAGTAAATAATTTCTTCCTAAAATCTAATCTAAATCTGTCCTCTTTCAGTTTAAAACTATTCCCCCTTGCCCTATCACTAAAATGATGAAAATCTCCCCAGGTTAATGGATTCATCCTGCAAGGTAAACGTTTTAAAATATGGTAGCTTGGAAGAGTTCTTTGTCAGAAGCACACAAAGTAGCTGCCTCTGACAAAACAAATTTTTTTTCAGTGTGAGCTTTTAGCTTCAACTCTTCTTCAAAAGTGGATCACCCAGTGCTGACTTAAGGCAGTGGTAAAGCTTCCACGTGACTTCAGTGACCCAACCCTCTGTCACTTATTCCATCCACCCAGCACAATGAGTCAACTGACTGCATTTAGGAATTTGCTGTACACCTGTAATTTCTTGTGCATCTCAGAAAGAAGTATTGTTGAAGAATGACATAGTCTTTCCTTTAGAATTGACAGTCCCAATAAAATTATTCACCCAATCTCCTGTTCCTAGAAAACTCCACAGAGGACATCCCATTTTAAAGAGGCTCCTTTCTTATCAGTAACAACTGAGTAAAAAGTGAATCACTGCACAGGACTCAATGTGAAATGCAGATGGCCTTGGAGTGGCAATCGAACTTTAAAAGTACATGTTTCACAGCAGACATTAAGCTGGGTTGTTGGAAAAGCTTACCCCCACACTTTGAAGCATTTTTTGTTTTAATGCAGTTACCAGTTGTTTCAGGATGCAAGGAGGAGCCCACCCAGGGCAGCTGATGTGATTTAGATAAGGGAGATGCACAGACTCATGCCAGTGGCTGACTCAGATGAGTGACAACACAGCAAATCCAGCCCAGCCTTTGCTTTGAGTCTGGCACCCATTAAAAGCCACCTCCCAAGGACATGTGTGACACCAAGCCACCTTCTGGAATGGTGAGGGCCTGAATGAACACAAAGCTGGTTTGTCCAAAGCCCTCCCATCCACGAGGTCCAGTGCAGAGGGGTAGGTTTGCCAGGACTGAGGGGGTCCATCCTCCCCTGCCCAGGCTGCTAGTGATGCCAGCACTCAGCACAGCCCTTGGAGCACTGTGTGACTCCAAGGGAAAGCAGGCACACCGCGGAGCAGCTGCCCCCATTGCTCCATCAGGAGTGTTGTGCTTTGCAAACACTGATGTGCAAAGACCCAGAACTCCTTCTGCTATGGATTTACTGCTCCTTTCAAGAGCCAGTGAAGTTATGCATGAAAACACAACAGCCTTAACATTCTTCCAGTGCCTCACAGTTAGTGTCAAAGAGTTTGGAAGAAAAAAAATCTGTTCCAGAAACTTGAAATCCCCCTACCTATGAGATCCACGTCCACACCAGTCCTCTACAGGGTTTTTTTTTTTTTTTTTTTTTGGGTTTTTTTTTTTTTTTTTTTTGAGAGAAAGCTCAAGATTATTCAGCTATTCAGCTGGATCAGTAAGGAGTAGCATTTTCATGAGTCTTTAGAGGCTATAGAGAAATCAAGAGAACCATCCAAATTTTGCCACTAATTTGCTATGGTTAGGTCACTTAAACTCTCCATTATCCCTTATTCTTGCCTATAAAGTCAAGTCAATTCTAATGACTGCTCTTATGGTAGAAGTACTGGCAGATTTAATTAGTTAATATTTTTCCAGCAGGGGAAAGATGTAAAGTATTCCACAAATGCTGAATGTTATCACTAGTGCTGGAACAGTGGTGGATAGTAAGAGTGCCAGCCCTTTTAGCCAAGGGAGACATAGCAAAAAATCTGTTTATTGAGATGGAACCAAAATTGAAATGGGTTCTATTTTTACAAATTTTCACAACTGCACGTTCCAGAACTTGCTTTAAACCCCAGACATTATGAAAGCACACAAACTATTTGCTGCTTTTTGAAACCAGGAGAGTGACTCCCTCATCTCCACAAACACACTTCAGTCTTGCTTCTACTGCTTCTTCACATACAACTCTCCACTACATATTTTAACATCTCTGTGCCAGGCAAAATGAATTAGCTCAAAAGTCTTATGGAAAACAGATTTATAAACTTGCTTGACGAATACTCTGTTTCAGCATAGGATGTTTTTTCTTTGCACATTAATAAATGAAAGCTACCAGAAATGATGATAAAGCACAGGGTAAGAAACTCAGGTAGTATAAAAGTACTCTTCAGTTGGCTTAGGATGACTTATACTTTGAGGATCTGGACACAAACCAAGAGGCAGCTTGCCAACAGAGCCTTTCCTCAGCAACTGTCTCTTAGAGAGGCTGTTGCAATCCCAAATAATTTCCTCTATTAAACCCCTGTTCCAGCTCAGGAGTTCCTTCCTTTTGCTGTAGCAATGGGAAAATGCAACCAACAGCATCAGACCCATCTGTACAAGTAGTTTAACTAACAGATCCATGATTAGTATTTTAATTTGTGCACTGTGCTTACCAAAGAAGTTTGAGAGTCAGCTTCAATTCATAAGGAAACATATTTTTCAAAGCCATCTGAGCCGACATGTTCACAAAAGAACACTATCTGACTCACTGAAATCAAGATCCTCCTCAGCAATAAAAACCTGGGGAGAGAGGATTTGCATCTTGCCCAGGATGTCAACGGGATTTGCTCAATGACAAGAGACACACTGATCACTGGCAGGCTAAACCCAGCACAGCAGGCATCAGCAGTTAGCCCTGTCCTTGTAGGTACCTTAGATGTGTTCATCATTTCCCTACTTTCATCAGTTTCATTAAGAGGAGAATGCTCACATCAGTAAACATACACATTTGGGGAAATGAGCTTGTATGATAAGATTACTCTGGACTGGAGTTTCACTGCTACCAGAACGTGCAGCTCTGGGCCCTCAGCTGCCATTACTTTTGTTCCCAGTACCCCTGTTAACACACAGACCCCCAGTAGGTGATGGCAACTGACATGGGAGGTGCCTGAGGCACAGATAGAAATCGGTGTTAGTGCCCCTCTGCTGCCAGGATACAGCCCAGGTTTGTGGTTTGGGTCGTGGTCATTAAGGAGCCCAGCAGATTAATATTCTTCCTTATTTCCCCCTTCACCGTAGCATTCAATTTCACTAGGTTTATAGCTTGCACAGGAAAATGCACTGCTAAACACAGATGAGAAAAATATATACTACATACAGAAGACATATCCTGTAAGGACCTTTCAACATCATTTCCAGGTATCACATTTTTCTGGTTATAAAACAACACCTCATATCTTCAGCTGTGCATGGTGACATGTCATAAACCCAACACAGTCATATCAAGGAATTTATCTCTTTCCATCTTCTTTCCTGCCACCAGCTGTATGAGAGTCATTTATTTAAAAGGAACTTTGGATACAAGTATTTTGACCTCAGGTATATCAAGACACCTCCAGGCAACCTCCATGCAGGATCAGCTGAGTATAGACCCATTTCCACCATGACATGAGGAATAATGTCATTTGATCTCAGTCTTTTTATCTTTTCTAATGCTTTTGTCTCTTTTGCCTACTCCTCCTGTTACCTGGTGTGCAATATGCACCTTAAGAGATCCAGGGTACATTGTCTCAGAGAAATAGCCATTAATTATTAAACCTGTCTCTATAACAGCCTTCCAGGTGTTGAGACAATCTGTAAGCTAAGCACTGATGTTTATCTCTGTAACACAGCACTACTGCATGAAACCTGTCAGCCAAACTGCTGCACAAGCCTTTTCATTTCTATTTTTTATGGAATTGTCTTACAATAGAAAAATGCCTATTTACAGGAAAAAAAAAAAAAAAAAGAGAGAATCTGTGGGTAAATCCTCCCTTTGGTCCATTCTGGGCAGGCATTTTTCACCATGCAAAACATCACACAGATTTCAGTACTGTCCTTATCACCTTTGCTGTGTAAGCAGTCAGGAGCTGGAAACCTGGAGCCAGGTCTAGATGCAGCACTTGCCATTTCCAAGCCAGCTCATTTCTTGTGGGATTACACATGTCTACACATCATCTGACTAATTTTAAGGTTGTCCATGGAAGGGGAATGGAATGGGTGAGGGTTGAGAATCTGCTGCCAGCAAAAGAACCCCAAAATTGTGGGGTGAGATTTTTGTGCCCTGCCGTTGCCAGATGAACCTTTGGTGATTAGATTTCCTTTGTCTGCCTTTATCAGTATCATTACAACTATTTTTTTCATAGTTTATAGCAACACATTAAAAATCCCTTTCAGGGATCTAAAGCTATTGTCCCAATGACAGTGCAAACAGCCTAAAATTAACTTAATAAACACTAGGAGAGTCCAGGTTTCTTATGGGTTTGTTTCTCATGATTATTTGGAGGTACAAACTGAGGCACTTTTTTGGGGGCCTAACTACTGTATCTCCCCTATGAATTTTTTGGTATCTTCTAAGATAAAATGTATCTGCTACTTTTCTTTCTGGCATGTGACTCCAGGGTTCCTCTCTGCTCCAGCTGGCTGCCTGCTTGTACAAAACTTGCAGGAATTCAATTAGCTTCAAGCCCACTCTCCAGCAGCCAAATTAAATCAACTGGTGTGTTCAACAGTTATCTGAGGATGTACAGAACATGATCACCCTATTTCCTGAGGAAACCAGACTAGCAATTCCTACTTCTAAGAGCTAATCACTTGCAATGGATGTATGAAATAAAAGGGAAAATGAGAAGATGGCAGAAAGGCCAAAGCTAGGTAGTAAGAAATTGAACATTCCATTGTGCAAGAAAATGAACATTAGTCACAGTACCATGCTGACAGCTGGCACCAGCTTTGCAACCAGGCAAGGCATTTAAAGAAAGGATGGGCAGCCAGGAGGGAGGTGGCAAGGTGGCATTTTGTCCCAAATCATCTGATATATGCAAGGCAGCATGGGGGGAATCTCCACTCAAAGGGAACTAGTAGGAGATGTATAAACAAATGTGGTTGTGTCAAATGAGCAGGGATGAGCTTTTCCACCCTGGATCCATGTGCTGATCCAGGGGGACTGACCTGCCTCCATGCCCCATTTTCCCCATGATTTGCCATTCACCCTGGCCTTAGCCTCATCTTCTATCTTTCATGGAAACACTCCTGCTGCCTCAACCCAAATGGAGCAAGGGGAAGCTTACTTTGAAAATTCACCCATGAGCAGGTAGAGAGCTGCTGCTGTGGGAAGTCAGCAGACAGTAACTTTTTGCATTGAGGTGTCTGCCCACGTTCTCCACAGGGCAACTGGTCCTGGGGAGGGACTGTGTTTTCAGGCAACTTCTGTACAAAAGTGAAATGCTTCCACTTTTGTATGGGAAAGGGAAAGGGAGTTAATGTGTATTGAGAGACATCTCAATGTGTTTCTGGAATTTCCTGGGTTACAGGAGACATCTGGGCTCTCACCTTTCTGCATGGGTGGGTACTGGAGGTTTGGATGGAAAGAAACCCCAAATTTAAAGAACTTGTATGGCATGTTTTGGCTAAGTGAAAAGCAACAGCAAACAGGTGCTAGTGGCTGAACGGTAGGAAATGTAGGCCACAATGACAGAGACTGTGGAGCTAGGACTACTCACAGGTTTCATGGATCCATAAGGCAATGTCATATATTCCATTTGATCAAGTGAAGATGAGCCTGGAATAAATAAATGTGAGAATTACTAGCTGTAACAGTTACAAATCAGACATGTATGCTTTGCCTCTAGAAAAACTGCTCCTCTTCCTCTCTCTGCATCAAGAGCAGGAGCTGGCTCTTATCAGTTCTTTCCCTTTTCTAGCTCTCTGCTGTCTGAGCTACCTTGTTCCAGAGGAGCTTTTTCCCCACTGGCTAAGCCTGATGCTTTAAGGCCCATGAAGGCTTTAAAGCTGCTTACAGATTGCAAAGTGACCTTTTTTAGACTCCAGACTGAGATTGACTCATGTGAACTCAGAGTCCCTGAACATGGGTAGCAAATTGTCTTTCGTATTTCTAAACTATCAGATAGTCATTAGTTATAAATAATAAATGTCACGTGGCTTGCAAAATACATATCCAGCCTATTTAAGAATGCTTAATGCTTGTGGTAAGTTCTTTATCTCCAAGTATTTTTATCTTGACTAGTGGTTTCAGCCATTGGCCTCAGAACTGCCTATAGGAAGGAAGGAGAAAGGTAAATATCATACATTATATTCTTAGAAGGTGAAGTAAAGAGAAGGGGTAAGCCAAAGACAGAACTTGGATGAGACCCAGGAGGAATGAGGATGGACTTGTGCACACATCAGTCATCATGGTTGCAGTGCTTTATGCCTGCTTGTTGCTAGATACCCGGCAGGAAGATTTTCTGTAAGCCCCATCCTCAGCATCTGACCTCTGGGAAAGGCAGGACAGAAGGCAGAGTGGGTCCCTGCTCCTCCCAGCTGCACCCCAGTGCTGAATGCTATGCCAGTCTGCAAGGCAGGCAGGGGATCCATATCTTGGCTGCACGTGAATATTGCATGATTCCTCTTTCCTCTCTCACTTCACTAAGCTCTCATTTCCTATGCCTCTGCTAGCGCAGTTCAGGCTGAAAAATCGTCTTTGCAATGCCCAAGCTTGTTTGCTTTCTTTGGGGATGTTTATTTAATATCTCCTCACTAATGAGTCAGGTTTTTTCTATGATCCACAAGGCATCAATATTGCATGTGCTCAGAGACCTGAAGGCTAAGAAATACATGGATGCTAAGCGCTGTGTATTTCAAGCGGCAAGTGTTTTGTTAACAGCAACAGCTAAACAAGCCAGGGAACAGCCTGAACTTCTGGAGTCAAAGCGAGATCAAAGCACATAAAGGTTAATGGGCAAAATGCCACAGGAGCCATTCTGCAGTGGGAATTTATGATTTACAAGCATACCAGGAAAAGACTGCTTTAATCACTAGGTTACGCTAAGTACTTGCCAATTTTAATACAGTAAACCACTATTTTTTTCCTACTTCAGCATCAAAAAACTTGCTTTCTTAAATATAGAAACATATAATCAGATTCTTATCAAATGCTTTCCCCTCCTTCCCCAAGAAAAACATTAATGTTATTAATATAACCCCATCAAGATCTCTGAGAAAGGGGTGTGGAGGATCGGGGCCAGATTTTACCTCTTCCTCCTTGTCCCTATCCTGTTTTTTGCCTCCCACGACTATTTGCTTGGAGGCACTTGTCCCATTTGCCTGTGCTGCCCTCTGGGTTATTTTCTCCATGACTTGGAGTTGTCCTCTGAGCACAGAAATTCCCTGATGCCGTCCCCAGTATCCCTGTGTACCTCAGTTGCCCCATATGCTCCTTGGACAACAGCTTTTCCAAAACAAGGGGGGAGGGGATGTTGGGGAGCCCCCCAACCATATGTCCCTGGTGCCAAGGACATGCCACCCAAAGGGTCACCCCACAGCCAAGGAAAGCTTGGCTGCAGGAGAGAGGCAGCAACCCTGGCTCACCACCTCCTGAAAATGGCATGCTAAAAATTCTATTGTGTGCTTAAATGGTATTTATAGACACCATCAATCACAGAGGTCCTAAGCACATTAAATCAAAATTAGTTTAAAAACCAGTGTTCTGCAAGACTCCTAAAAACAGCTCAAAAAGATGATATCATTATAGCCCTCTCCTAAATTTCATGGTTTCAAGTAGGTCTCTGATGCTCAGCAGGGCTTGGTTTACACTGAGACTCAGCGCCTGACACTGGTATCCATCAAAAAGGGGAACAGAAACAGCAGGAAGCAAACTCAGACTGACCCTTTCTGTTACAGGGAACAGGGCTCACAGCTCCCTTACCTTAATGAAACAAGTGTCAGTCATGTAACAGCAGTACAGATTTAGCATAGAATAAGCTAGAATCAGTCTCACAACCTTCAAAAGCGGTAAAAACCAAAACAGAGCACAAAAACTAGAGCCCCATCCCTGAGCCAAGGCAAACAGCTGACCTCTTGCTCTGTTTTTAAACTCCAACCCACCCCTCCCTGTCCCTGACCATAACTGGGCACAGCTGGGTGCCTGCTGCTCGCCTCCAGCTGGGGGGAGGTTGAGGCAGCAAACAGAAAACATATGTGAACTACAGACCTTGCTAAATTAGCTGTATGCAGTATTTTTCATTCTTGATGTGGTGGCATTTTAGGCAGTGTTGGAGTGCTCACAGGGGTGCAGTTTCTTTGGCTAAAGCTTGCTTTTTGGCCATCTGAACAGAATTTATGCAGCTGCAGCAGCTGTGCCACAGCCAAGGACACAGGGATAGCAGCAGTACCAGTACACCAGAGCAGTATGATAAGCACAGCTCCTCAGACATCAGTGGACACATATATTGCTATCCTGAGTTTGACTCTTAGGTCTAAAATGAGTTACCCTCTTGAGTTTGGATTTTTCTGGCTACTTGTGGTTTTATTTATGTTTACCAATTCATCAGCACTGCTTGCAAAAATAAGATATAGCACTTACAAGCTATTCTCACGAGAAGAAGCATTTTACATTCCGAGTTTTACTAGAGCAATGCTACTAGAAGCAGAAATAAGGCATAAGTTAGTGTGTCTCCTTGCAGGAATGCTGCTCACTCCCTGCATAACTAACCTACAAGGGTGGAGGAATATTAAGTACCATGCAGGCCACTGATTTTCTTATTCATGCAAAACCTCCACTGCAAGTTTAAGTAATGCCTATACCTATCATGCAACAGAGTAAGCTGTGATGCAGTTTGCTTTTTCTTCATTATTGTAATTTGTTTCTACCCCTTCCTCAGCTCCTCCTCTTTTTTTTTTTTTTTTTGTCTCTTTTTTTTTTCTTTTGGTTACTCTTCTGCAGAAAGTCAAACCACAGGCAGCTTTCTTCTACAAAAAAAAATCCAATTAGGTAAGATTGTGGATGGATTAAGATTTAAGACTCCACAGAGATGCCTGGATGGAAATCCTTTACGTTAGCTGCATCTTATTCAAAAACAAACAAGGATGGAGGGCAGCACCACATTTAATGTGGGGACTGGTGGGTGGAAACCACCAGATAATTAAAGATCTCTCTTTATGACCCTTGAAAAGGGAGGGTCAGATAAGGCAGGATATGACCCATTACTGGCAAGGACAGGTATGTAGGTCACTGTGTCACATGGAAAGACACAGAGCAGAACCCGGGCAGCAGCCTGCACACAGTGGCCCAGATCAAAGAAGAAATTTGGGACACCTTCACAAAGAGCTCTGCCCATGGATCAGGGAACAGCAGAACAAAGAGAAACACCAAACCCATCTCTCTTCTTCCTCTGGAAGGACAAATGGTCATCTTGGCTGCTGTCAGGAGATAGCTGATGGAAGAAAAAAACCTTTAATGAAGAATTCCTAGGATTTTTTAGGGCCAGAAATAGGGAGGGCAAACAGGTGCAGGGAGTATGCAGACAGCTGCATGTACAGCACAAGTGACTTCTGCTTGATCCCACTCTTCCTGGAGTTCTTTCATCCAGAAAAACTGTCAAAGCAAGGAGAAGGGAACAAAGTTTTCTCTCCTAAGGTGTGGAACACAAATGAGGCAGATGGCAGGACTAATACAAATGTTTCAGCTCTTCATTTTTTTGGGAACAGGTAAGGAGAGATCTTCAGCAGGGTCAGCCATCAACTTCTGCAGCTCTGGCTGAATAGCTGCTGCTGCTCTTGGAAATAAAAGTTGCCAGCATGTAGGCGCCAATAAAGTCCACATGGTCAGCTAAAACTGATTGCATGAGAGAATGCTGGAGGACCAGCTACCCAGCAGGAGTCACTAAGGGTAGAAGTGCTGACACTAAGGGTAGAAGTGCTTTCTAGTGTTGACTGTTTAGGTCCATGTGACTCCAGGAGGCACCGTGCTTGTCACCTGCCCGGCAGTTCCCTTGATTACACGGTGTTGCACAGCAATAGTATCTGACTATTTCCCTGGATCAAGACCTGGGTATTTCAGGACACAGTGTTTTAAATAACTGTTGATACAGTAACAGCTGGCTGCAATGAAGTCATCAAGTATTTCTGAGGTTACTTAGTACTGCAGAAAAATGGAACAAGAATCTGCCTGAACTCCTTAAACATGGCCTGTGTCCCAAAGGGCACCACAAAACCCATGAATGTGGTAAGGGCTCAGCACTGCAGCAGAAGTTGCTTTGGGTGCTAGCAACCCAAATTTTGGCAGTCTTCGATCTAACCAGCTTGAATATTGGGGAAGAATCCTAACTCTGCAAAAGCCTCTTTTATGATGAGGGTGATTAAACACTGCAGCAGGCTGCCTAGAGAAATGATAGATGCCCACACCCCTGGACACATCCAAGGCTGGGTTGGACTCTGACCTGCCAAATCTGCATGAAGATGTTTCTGATCAGTGCAAGGTGGTTGAACTAGAGGACCTTTAAAGGTCCCATCCAGCCCAAATATTCTGTGATCTCAATTGCACCAGCTATTCGTTCTGCCCTCATCAGAAAGGTACTCTCTACTTCTGCTGCTACCACCTCTGAGCAGAATGCTGCCAGTTTATCAAGAATATCTGCCACCAACAGAGCTTATTAGAGGATAACAACTGTCTTCTTTGAATGCTGAGTTGGAAATGCATTTTCTTTTCACATTGTAATAAATCTGAATGTTGCAACCCCCTGGAAAAATAATTGTTTAGGATTGATCATAATGGAGAAAATGTATTTTAGAGTCTGCCTGTGGAGTTTTTGTGTCATAACAAAAACAAATATTTTATATGAAAGAAAGAAATTTATTTTTAAAGTCTCCAAAAGTGAAAGGAAGACACTTCACTACCATCCAAACTTTGCAAAACAGTAATTTCTTTAGAACTGTGTTTTTTACTGGCCTGAAATAGCTGTAATTGGGTGTTTGTTTTCTGTCCAACTCTAATCAGTATAGCAATTTTCAACAAGGTGTGTTGAAAAATTATATCACATTATATGGGCAAAAATGTTCTTATAATGTATTTTTAATGACAAGAGAATGAGGTTGATAAATGTAGTTTATTTCACTCCAATGGGGTTGGTATGAGAGATCTGCAAAAGGCTGGTGGGACCCAGGTGAGCCTATGCTACAAGAACTGCAGAAGGAGCTGTATTATCAAATCTCTCCTAGGGAGCAGTATACAATATGAAAATATTAGATTAGGGGCAAAGTGGTCATTTTGAGCAACTTTGAATTTAAAATTGCCAAGCAAGCAGAAGGTTGAGAGAGACCAGGAACACAAAACCTGGGTTCCAGTATTAGCAAGTCAAATTGTGAAATGACATCAGGAACACAGTGATGATTATGTCATGAATTTCACAATATTTGGTGCAGTTTCCTACAGCTCTTGCTCCAGCAAGTGTTTCCAGCCTTGAAAGTTTAGAAAGTATTAACCAAGCACTTCAAAGCAAAAAAAAGTAAATAAAAAAGAACATCAAACTAATTATTAAACTGCACCAAACTCTCAGGGTTTTCCAGCAGACAGTTCATGCTGTGTGATGGTCTGAGTTGAGCTGATAGTGCTGGCTGCTCAACTGGAGAAAATTTGATTTTCTTGAGGGGAAGGTGACTAAGAGGGGGTATCTGTTTTTAAAGATAAGAGGCTGAAATACAGTGGCAGTGTGGTTGGTAGGAAGGAATAGCTGTAATTTTCATGTGGCTTTTTTTGTCTGTGTGAGAGATGGAGCTAGGAGAAAGACTAAAAGTGGACCCTAGCTTTCATGACAATCTTTACTTGCTCCCCATCTCTTTCATATATTACTTACATAGCACTATGGAAGTTTTTGGACACCTGGGAAATGCATCACACTAAGTGGGATATATATACACATATACTTGTGTGTATATATTCATATTTATCTGTATATGTGTTTTTTAAATATCTGCAACCCTTAAGTCACCTTGGGCCTTGTAAGAAGCAAGAGCCACAACATGCAAGAGGCACCAAAATAAGAATGTAGCTGCACAAATCCATCTTTAATCCTCCTTTAATTACACGGGCCAGTGGGGCATTAACACTGAGACAGCGCCTTGCTGCAGAGAGCTCCAGCAAGTGGAAAGGAAGCAGCAGCACCTGATGGTGCAGGACTGTACAGGACAGTGTGAAGTGAAGGCTGTAATTAGGAAACCACTTTATTGTGAAGCAGGCAGCCCAGTGAAAGCAGCTGATGAGACCAGCTGGCTGCATCTGTACTGACAACAGCCTGGCAACATCATTAACATCTGTCATTGTTTTCCCTCCCACCCCAGCTCATCTCTGAGTGCACAGAGTGAGGTAACCTCCCCACACCATAAAGACCAAAATCCTCAGTGAATTGCTTTGCTATGAACTGCCCTGAATTTCTGTGTTGTGATGGGTGGGGGGTGGGGAGGATTTCATCTCTGGCTCACCTATGGCAAACAGCCAAGAAAGGATGGCTGCATCCTACTCCTGCTTCACACATGCTCCCTCACGTGTGAAGGACATGGAGCAAATACAGAAAATACAACCAGGCAGTGATAGATGCAAAGGAATAGACTATGCTCAATCCCAGCAGAAAGATAACAAATGCGTGGCACTTCCACAGAGCTCTTCCTCAGAGAGCTTAAAATGCTCCTCACACACATGAGTGAATTCATCATTCCTGGTTCTTCTGAGAGGGGGTCAAAGTCCAATGACCTGTTGTCCTCTCAGGAAGACTGGGGCAGAAGGAAAGAGCAAGGTGCTTCTTTGGGGCCTGACTCATGAACAGAAAATGAGTCTGCTAACTTTCAGTGCTTAATTCTGAAAAATTTAGCTTATATGCCTCAAAAGGACCTTTGGAAATCCCTGACTGATCTGTCCCTTGCATCTGGTACCCCATACTCTTTTCCTCTCTGAGGGAATGAATTTTGTGCAGTTTGCCTTGGAGGCTGACAGCTTCTCTGTGTATGCTGATGGACTAGCTCCCTGCTTTTCAGCTCAGCTGTTAATGCAAGTGGAAATGCATCCAGGAAGAAGTTTGCCCTTTTGCTGCCCTTGATGCACCTAGACCGAGCCTACAGCATTTTGGGTCTCCAGAGCTCTCAGACTAGCAGCTTGCGAAAACATTCTGAATTTACTACCATTTTAACCAGCAAAGAAAATAAATCTTCCTTGCTATAAATGCTAATGTTGGTGCACTGAGAAATCCAAAGGGAGCTGCAGAGGGAGAGAGAAACATTCCCCATGCAATGATTAAAGTGCCAGTTCATGAAAGCTGACGTCAGTGCATGCTTTCAGGGTGGCAGAGCACTTTGCATTTATCCTTTCCTTGTTTGTGCTCCATCTGGATGGGCTCCAGTGGAAAAAAAGCAGGGGGAAAAGGAGAAGCTAATGCCTTTCTAATACACTGCTGAATTCCTTTGGTTTCACACAGGGAGCAGGCTCTGAAACATCTAGATTCTGCCTGCCCAGCTCAGTGAGATAAAAGGAACCAAAGGCAGCCAGTGCTTGGGCCAAACCAAGCCATAATTCCATTGTCATAGCAAACAGTCAGCTGGGGCAGCTCCAAGGAAGACCAAAGGAGAGCACACGGGGAAATAACATCTTCTTAGGATTTGAGAACTTGCAGGGACACCCCTGTTTCCCATCAAGAAGATTCATCCCAACTCACAACTGCTTTCATATAAAGTTATGGGATTTCAAAACTCAAAATTAAGCTACCCAAGTAAGCTACAGCTTTCTGCTAGATATGGTCTGGTGGGAAGACACCCAGGAGCAGTTCCCCAACTCCATGGCTGGGAGACAGGATAAGCACAGCCAGTACTAGGCTTCCTATTGAAGCAATTTCCCTTCCCCAGGATAGAGCAGCACAGGGAGTGCCCCAAACTCCCTCTTTCCATAATTTTTTTTTTAAATTATTTCTGAGCTGCTGTTGGAGTCAGTGGGAAAGGCTTACCCAATCATTATGGTCACACACATGCTGCAACTGCTCCAACAATTACACTGCAGGGTTTCTTGCTGAAGATGGCTGCTGATAATTTGGTTTTAAAGCTACACGCTGGTACTGTCGGGCAGCAGGGATGATGATTGTGCACGACAGTGGTTTTGGTCTGTGGTCACTCTCATAGCTAGCAAAATTACTTGGTACAGACAGATCATGTTGATAAATACAGGAGTAGCTTAGCAGTGAAGCTGCCTCTTGAGCACTTTAAATAATAGCTTTGTATTTACTGGAACTATTCAAAAGAAACAACTTTTCTTTCTCCTCAGACATGCTGATGATTTAGTGTTGGTTCCCATTCAAAAGTCAGGATGGCAATATAAAAAAATCAAAAGGTTCCAAATCAGTAATATTTTTCAGCTGAAAAGTAAGTCAAAAGGCAGACATCCTACATTGCTGGATATTCTGAAACTAAACAGTCTTTGAAATAACATTCTGAAATGAAAACTTTCACTTTAGGTCCACTTTTTTCCATCATTTTTCTTTCATCAAAGTAAAAAATGAAAGACAGACCAACAGCACAAGAAAAAAAAAATCATTTCATCAACCTAATTTCTTCTCAATAGGATCCACTTTTTTCTGTTCTGGAGGACATACCATCCACCATGTAACCAGACCCGAGATCCCTAAAAATCCCAACTCTTCCTACACTACTCAATGTGCAAGGACCCGAACTCAATGTGCGGAGCTCGGTGCAACCTGCAGCCTTGCACCTTGCAGGCTGGAGGTGGAACCTGGAGCTAATTACTGGGTGTGGGAATGCAAGTGGGAGCCCGATGGGAGGGCAGTGAATTTCCCTATGTCTCCCTTCCCCACCCCGGGTACCCAGGACTCCGGTTTCCCCCGCAGCGCTGCCCACTGTCGGTGTGTGTGTACATGGAGCATCGGGGCGGACCCGATCCCCAGAGTTCGCTGCTCCCCACCCCTCTCTCCCCCCTGGAACAAACTGCCAACATTGTGCCGTATCTGCATTCAATGTAAGGCGAAAAACAGGCTTTAAGCTGGCACAGCCACCAGTCTCTCTGCGTTAGTGATCGAGTGATAAGTTGAACAGTGCTTACACAACTGGGCTGTGTCTGTGGAGCCACGACTGCTGGGTTTAATCTCCTGCTCAGTCACTGACTCATCACGTAGCCTGGAGAACATCATTTCACCTCTCTGCACATAAATTTCATCATCTTTAGTTGGGGAGGGTAATAAGGCCATCTCACAGGAATGTTAAGACACACAAATTACCCTCATGAATATTTGTAAAATTCTCCAGCTGATGCTTTGACAAAGGCAACAAGTTTTTTGTTGTTGAATAAGTAACAGCAAAGGGAATGTCCTAATTGTCAGGCTGGCTTATTTACTTCCCTGGTACCAGAGATTTCTGGCAGCTGTGACAAAAGGATGTCTCAGGTAGGGGAAAGGGTGAAGAGATTGTTTGACTTCTGCAGTAGGAGCAGCAGGAGGAAAAGGTCAGCTCAAGCCACAAAAACAAGTACGTGATAGATAAATGTTATGTCAAAGGCTAAGTGGCATTTGTGGCATTTTCAGCTCAGATGCACAAGCAGCTTATGTAGATGACACAGTGATGCAATAGGTATGTCTAATCCTGTTATCAATGTTCCCCACAGTGTCATGTCATTTCTTCAGAGTACATGCTGAACTCTGGTTTTGGCCTTTAGAAGCATTCAGATACCTGAAGTCCTGCTTTTGTGCCTTCCCACAGGTGCCATTTTTCTTGCCTACAGTGAGGATCTCAGTGTCTGTGCTCCACCTGAGGCTGTCTGGGAAGCACAGCCTGGGTATGTCAGCACCTCTGATCCCCACAGGGTCTGGGATGAATCCTCAGGGACAGGCATGATTCATGCAGTCACTCAGTTTGGCTGTGGGATGTTTAGAAACTGCTGCAACCCAGGCCCTAGAGGCTGTACTTGCAGACAGACAAGGTTTCTGAGGATTCCAAAGTCTAGGCTGAAGTAATATAAGATGGTTGCTGACAGAGCTAAGGAGAGAGACAACCTGGAAACTTTCAAAAGATGCACCCTTGATTTTTGTTGTCTAATCTATCCCAGCTGTGTCCTCCCCACTTGCTTCCAACTCCTGTGTTTTTCTTTGATCTGAAAACTGATTCAGAGGATACCTGTGGGCAGCCTGGCAAGTGCAGGTAAATCCCTTGTGGGTGGAGAAGTGCTGCTGAACCAGGCAATTCCTGTGTCTTTAACCAGTGCAAGTATCTTCTGCCTCACCCACCCACTGTGAAGCCCTTACACAAGGCCCAGCTTCCCTGCTGCTGTTGAACTGAACCACAGCTGAGCAACCCTGGCTGCTGCTTCACTTTGGGGATTCTCTCCTACCACTACCCAAGCCCTTTGGAGCCCTCAGGTGGTGCTTTCCATCACCTAAACAACACAAAAGGTAGCTAAAGGGCTTTCCTCCATGGCTAGTTTTTAACATCAAAAGGAATTTTAATAAAACCTTTGATGGTTAAGATAGAGATACTTTGGAGGTCTCATGCTCCTTTTCTTCACAGCCATAATAATTTTCCACCAATGAGAAAGCACTCTTGGACATCTGGAAGCAGCTGAAATAACTCACTCCAGGGTCAGCCCATGGATCAGTGGCAGGAATTCCTGACTGTCTCTCACAGAACCATGTCTCTGCGGCACCCCTAGTCCAAAGGGACAATTAAATCCTTCTTGCAGGGAAGCAGAAGGCCTGGAAACTAAAAGCACCCTACCACAGAAACACATTCATGGGTCCCATGCTTCCTCCAACAGAGAACATTAGCACACTTTCATACCCAACTTCTGCAAGTCCTGTTGAAGGCCTGAAATTAGAGAAAAGCCATACAGCTCAGCAAATGATGTTTTCTCAGTGAACTTAATGCAGTAATGACTTCATCATGAGTGACAATTTCATTGATCACAGAAATGGAAAGACATAGGAAACTTCCTATAGCCAATGAGTAGTTCCAACCACCCCTTAAATAAGCTCACCTGTGTTTAATAGGATTTATTTTCTAAAACTGGTCAAGTCCTGTGGTTTTTCTGTCTTTTGCCTTGGGGTACTGTTCTCTCCAATGGTTAAAATCAGAACAATTTTTGTTTCTGCCAGAATGGTCATCAAAAGCATCTAAAGTTAACAATTTTCAAAACAAGTATGAGAAATCCACCATTCTCAGAAAGACAGCAAAATATCTGATATCCACCAAAGTTAAGTGGTGGCAAGGACACTCAAATGGAAGATACTCATCATGTGCTAATTTAAAATGTGCCAGTCTTTCTTTCTTTCTCCTTCTTCCATCACCCCCTTTTCCAAAACAGATTCCTGGACTCCTGCTAGAGATGCTTTTCAGGTCCATGGTTGAGCAAACCAGGTACTTGGACCAGAATTAGTTTTAACTCAATAATTCACAGGAGCCTCCCTCCCTGTTGTGCTAAAAGATCTATGATACCCAGAAAATTTGTTTTATTTAAGTAATATATGAACTACTTTATGGACATATTTTTTTTGTCCTGCTGGCCCCAAAATCCCAGATACCTTCCCTTCTAAAAAAAAAAAGGGGGTGCTGGGGCAGGGGGAGGGTAGGGGGAGAAGAGCAAGCATTGCAAACCTATGATCCACACATGGCATATTCTTTAAATATTCCAGGAACTGTAAATCACAAATATGAAGAGCTGTAAAATTTCAGAGCTTTTCCTTTCTTTAGGTGAGGTTGTTTCACCTCAATGTTTTAACAAAATATCCCTCAAAGCAAAAAAACTCTTGCCCAGATGTCCCAGGCTATCACATACTGCCTAGCTGTTAAAATGACATAATTTGCCATTAGCACATCTCACCACCTAGAAGGTGGTGGGAAGAAACATTCAGCAATCTGCAAAGCTGTGCAAAATCCTCTGCAGATGTTTTTTCTGAACTTTCCCTCTCTTTCTTAAGTTCACTGAGCACCTAAACTGGATTTTGGGGCAAACTGGCCCTAGACCTTACAAAGCAGAATGCAGGCACTGTACCATGATGAGAGGAAGGTCCATCAGCAATTATAAAGAAGGCCAGAATTTAAACTCCAGAAATACTGAAGCTGCAGGCAAATGTTTGCCAACACTTGTCAAGCTTCATCTCTTCCCTGTTTGAAGAACAGATTATTTCTCAGGACCAGGGAACAGAGTAATATTTACTCCAAGTGTCCTTCTCAACAACCTGAGCTGTTGGCCAGTATCCACAGAGGTCCTTTGGATAGTGACCACTCATGTGGGCTGAGCTGAGGCTCTTCTCCAGAGGAAGCATTCATAAAGCCTGTTTCTCAGGGCATTAGAAAATCACAAAGAGGTGCTTTTCACATGGAAAGAAGTGGGCAAGACCACCATTGGCCAAAGCAAAATCCTTGGCTAAAATGGCATCCAACTGATGCATTTTTCCATACAAGACTTGAAATTCTTTCTAAGCCTCTCCTTTTGTGCTTCAGTAGGCAATCTGTCTATTCAGCATCCACTGAAGCAAAACACCACGAGGGCATTTGAAACCAAGGGCATGCCACTACAGAAAAAAAGGAGGAATGGACAACTGAATGATTTAATGTGACACTGAATGCAAAGTATCCAGACCTAAATGGTTGTCATTCACTCCAGATCCATGTTACCTTAATAAGCATGGAGCACATCTTCTGTGAAGATGTTCCTGTTCAGCAGGAACATTTTCACAGAAATTATTTTGCTTGAGGAACAGCTGCAAACTGCATGGTTCCTGATTTATTTTTTTTTAATGCTAGTGCATTTCACCACACACTTGAGTCTACAGAAGAAAGATGCCAGAAGATACTTCCACAGACTAAACAAAACCCCACCAGTTCCTGTTCCATCTCCTACCATATTCATGCATTAAAGATACACCAAAGCTACAGAAAGTAGGGGAAGTCTCCTGTTGCATTACCAGAACAGAGCCAATATAACTTAGATTGATGGTTTTCTGGTTCCTGAAAGCATCAGTCAAGGCAGCATTCCTTACAGGGCTAAATGCTGCAGGGAACTGCAGCTCACCATTCAAAACAGAATCACCCAGGCTCCTGCACATGAATCCTAGGATCTAGAATCCTTCAGGATAGTGAATGAGCTAAGAGCCATCTTTCCTCTCACATCCCAACAGACTGCAATTCTTATAATTTAGGTTTTAGAAGCTCAGAACAAAATTTAGCTTTCTAAGTGAGAAAAAGGGATATTTAGTTATTCTAGCAGGGGGCACAAGCATGACACCTAAGAAGCACTTGTACCCATCTCTAGGCAGGACAAGCCTGATGGGAGAGACTGCAGCATTTTGTAATTCTAACTCATGCTCCAGGACTCCCACCCCACTTCCTGCATGCACACATGATTTGGAAAGGTAAATCAGTACTGAACTACTGTTCTTGAGTTTCCTTTGAAATACCTAGTACTGATGAAAAGTTCTGTAGAGAACTATTATCTTTTTACTTCTTCCCAAGCCAAGAGTTGTATGAACAGTGGTTACCAAAGTTCCCAGTAGGAAGACAACTCACAACAACAACATTTAGGGATGTGAGGAGATAGCAGCCTTTGGATATTTGCTCAGCTTACTCACACATAAGGCTTATATTTTTCCAATGTGTCTGAGGTGTAGGCGCTATGAAATACACTGAAATCTTGTCTTTTGGTTGGAGGTTGTGTTTGCTTCCATTTCCGAAGCTAAATAAATACCAGGTAGATGCTTAATGAGCCACAGTTAAGACAGGGACGGGAAGAACAGCCTTGTGCTGCACTGGAACAAGATGCAACTGCTCCTGGTTCACATTCTGAATGTATCCCCATTTTGTGCTGCATGTAGAGCTCACAGACACACATCTGTGGGTATGATGCAGGCAAATAAAAGTCCTACTATTAACAGCCCTACCTTTAAGAGTAGATCAAAGAAGAGGTGAGTGTAACTACAGCCCCTGAAACCTGACTATGTGAGCTGTACTCTGCCCATCTCTTTTTATCTTAGCAAGGACACTGACAGAAGTGAAATGGAAGAAGAAGTCTGAACACCTTCTGCATGCAAAATAATAAATTTAGGAAAGCCAGAACACTTTCTTCTGGGAAACATTATAATTTTCTATCCATTTGCATTTCTGGAGTGGAAATGTAGTACACATTACAAAAAATTGCACCAGTGCAAACCTCACTTTGGCTTCAATAAAGTTAAAAAGGTTATGTATTTAACATAGGAAATAAGAAAGATATTGGGAAACAAGACCATGCAGATGTTGTGAAGAGCCTTTCGTACTAATAGATCATATGAATTGGCCTGCAGGTTTAAAACAAGGAAAGTCTAATTTGCAAAAAGGATGGTCTCTGAACTCCTGATTAGAATTTAAAAAACAAAACAAAACAAAAGGTGAAAAACAACTTTGCAAGCTCTTCTGTGGATAATAACCAGGGAGTCCCCAGCCTGGGAGACCTGAACACAAGAAAAGGTCCTATGAGAAGGGTTAAGCCAAGCTAGCTTGCAGGTACCGCATTTTTGTTTAGACCCCTTACTAGATGCTAGTGAAGAAACTCAGCACAAGAAGACTCATTCTGGAACCAGCTCCCATACAGGGGAGGGCAGGAGGATACAGGACTGTCCCTGGGTTATTTAGCCCGGGAGGAGAAGTGACAGATACAGCCCAGGTTCACACCCAGTCCCACATGGAAGGAACCTGGCGTCTAAGGCAGTGCTGAGTTATTCCATCTGTGCTGCCCAGCACTGCACCAGGGATACCAAATTGTTCAGAAACAGTTTAAAGATATTTCCATGGCATTTTACTTGCCCATGTAGAATCACCATAGCACCTTCAATGCAATGGTCTTGCTGGAAATATAACATGAGAAGTTGCAGCTGCTATTTATCTCACTCACACCTTACTATTGGAGAATACCAGGTTGCAATCATAGACTTGTCTCTAACATTTTAAATAGAGGTTTATCAGAGAAAAGGACAGATGGACAATTAAGAAGCCAAGATGCATGAACAGGTGAGCTGGCTCTGTGCAATTGAGTAATATTCATGAAACAGAGAACTGGACCCCAGGATGAAAAAGTTTTTAGCACTTTGTCCTGGTTTCAGCTGGGATAGAATTAATATTTTTCATAATAGCTGGTTCAGTGCTGTGTTTAGGATTTTGTATGAGAATAATGTTGATAATAAATCAATATTTTAGTTGTTGCTAAGTAGTGCTTACTCTAACTAAAGACTTTCCAGTTTCCTGTGCTCTGCCAGCACCAGAAGCTGGGACTGAGCATGGCCAGGATAGCTGACCTTAGCTGGCCAAAAGGATATTCCATGCCATAGAAATTCATACTTACTATACAGAGTGGGGGAAGAAGTCCAGGAGGGTCTGACTGCTGTTCAAGGACAGGCTGGGCATCAGTCAGAAGGCAATGAGCAATTGTAATGTGCAGCACTAGTTTTTCTTGAGTTTTATTCCTCTCTCTTTTATGTTACTTCCCATTTAATTTCAATTATTATTATTATTACATTTTAATTCATTTCAGTTATCAAAACTGTTCTTATCTCAATTGATGGGTTTTACCTTCTTCCAGTTCTCCTCCTCATCCCTGTGGTAGGACTGAGTGAGCAGGTATGTGGTACTTAGTTGCATCCTGGCATGAAACCACAGCATTACTTTGAACTTCATCCTCCACCTGACCACAGTCCACAGAAGATAACTCTAAAATACATTACTGATCAATGTTATTTGGGCAACCAAGAAGCTTCATTCATATCCAACAGGTTTTTTATTCTGCTACTCTCTGTGTCACAGTAGAGAGCAGCCTCATCAGAGAAAGATGTTTGTTCCACCTGTTTTACAGAGGGGTTGTTTTCATGTTGTTTCCTGTGCCAGCCTTACGTTGGTGCTTCTTGGTTCTTCTTCGTGACACAACCCAGCCAAGTAAAGAGCCCACCAGGACCCCAGCTACTGCAGTCACAATGACAGCCCAGTAGGGGACTGAAGAGTCTGTTTTCTCCAAGGTGACATCTGAATTTCCAAATCCACTATTCCTTCGTGTGAAAAGAAAAGGTTTCTCCTACAAATGGAGAGCAAAGGCTTTATTGACCACAGATCACTCAATGGCAGTTTTCCAACAATATGACATATGACACTGCCTCTTCTCAGAGAGGAATGGTAGATCTTTAGACAGTCAGCTGGTTTTGCCTTCTCTCTATCTTAGCCCAAACACTCTCCTGCTCTGTTGACTAAAAATTCTGAGAACACAAAAAAGAAGCCACCTCAGAATCATGAGTGGTGGCATCACTTCCTAATTTGCTTGCTGCAAACAAGCAAATGGAAATACACAGACTCATCAGAATTAGCTTTAATGAAAGGCTTTCCATTGCAGTGAGGATAAAGCTTTTTGTCTTAAGTCTTAAGTAGATTTCCCTGTCTGTAACAAACAGGAATATATTTTAGCCATTTGAAACCTTCACAAAGACACTCTTTTAAAGAGGTCTACCCATGTGAAGAAAGGAGAAAAAATAAAGGCAATTAATGGAGAGAGCACCTTCACCTTTACTTACAGGGTTTGGACACCTGAGTTTTGATCTGTCATGGGTAAAGTTGTTATAAGTCTGCTTTTCACCAACTGGCTCCAGCTGAAAAAGAGAAAAGCAATGTTAGACTTAATGATGAATGTTTTCCTTCTCAAACTCTCTTGATTCAGACAGTTACAACTTCTTAACCAATCTTTTGCTGCTTGCAGTAATGAAGAAGTGTGGTAGAAGGAGCAAAGTTTGCAAACATTTTAACACTTGTGAACTGAAGACATTGAGAATCTGATGGACTGGCTGCAGAATAACTCCCTCAGAAGCAAGGAATAGGATAAGTGTTTTTTCCTTTTTCATTGCTCTGAATACAATGCATTTTAAATGTTCAGCTAAAGCAAAGTGGTTCACTGTTCTGCCATGTACTTGTCTCAAATGGCAGTGTAAACCACAAAGGAAAAAAACCCACATGACAGATTTTAGACATATTACTTAGCACATTACTTAAAGAAAGGTGCCTAGGTGTCATGGTGATGGGAGTTACTTCAGGAATGACAGAGTTACAGAGAAGATGGGACAATGCCAACCTTTGCAGTCTGCACTCAGACAAGAAATTCCCTGGGAATTTTAACTGAGGCTGGGTTCACAATCTTGCAAGAAGTGAGTTACACAGAGGTTTTTATATTATCAGTTGGCAGCTAAGCTGCAATAGCTGACCATAGGCTCACCCTGAGTCCATTTCCAAGCCAACATAAAATGTGCCCAGGCTAATAGCAGGCAGCTGTTCTTGGCTAGCAGTGCACATACCACTGGTTGCCATAGTTAAGCTAACAAGTAGAGGCTTGCTCAGTCATGTTAACTGAAGTGTTTACAACTGTTGTATGGACATGCCTGAAGTAATGACTACAAGATTGGTCCACAGAGAACTGCAAAGTTGTCATCCAGCACTTCTGGGAATACATCACAGAGGACGGCTGTTGCTTCTGCTATTGTCCATACAGGCATTTACTGTCCTCAAGGGAATAAAGTGTCAGCTGCATGCTGAAGAGAAACAATAGAGCAACAAGACCAACATAACATGGAAAAAATAAATTTTATCCATGAGAGTCTCATATGGAAACATTGAGAATACTTTCTCTCTCGTTCATTTTTAATAAAAAAAATTAAGAAACAGAAAGAAGCTAGCAAAGACTGAAAACTAAAAATATATGAACCACAGAAAATATAACAAGGGAAGAGAAGAAAGCTAACAAGTGAAGAAAAGATTAGAAGCAAAACAGGATGACAAGTTTTGCTAATCGTTATAGGGTCCTGATGGACTCTTTTATGACTCCTAATCACTTGGCCCACCCACCAGCTAATGCAGTGAAGACAATTTGGTAGTTTTTCTGTACCTTAAAGGGAACAGCTCTGTTATTTGTACAATGTGTGCCTCACATCTTGCAGCATTCTGCCTGAGGTGCAACTGGTTATTTGTAGATAATTGTAATTCTTCCCATGCCAGGGCACTTGGTAAGGATTCTGGCACAGAGCCCAGACAAAAGATGATAAAATGCAAAATTCTGTAACCAGCCATGCTTACTTCATCTCTATGCAATCTGTTCTTCAGAAGCATTAGCTTCTGGGCTTAGAAGATGACAGTATCCTCAAGTCTATGAGCACAGAGAACAAGTTCTGGAAGAAACCCACAGCTCTAGAGCATGTGGCAAGCATGGAGGCAGAACACAAACCAAACGCTCTGTCCATGTGTCTCTTCACCTCGACCAAAGACCTGACAAGGTGGGTTTGGGACCAGTGGAAACCCCTTAAGACTACAGCATCCTCTGACCTCAGAGAGCAGGAGCACACTTTGTTTTGCACAAAGCCAAAAGGACGAAGAACATTATGGCAAGGGAGAGACCGTAAGTCATCCCAATCCCTGAGTACCCGCACAGTGGCCAGGCACAGTCTGGCCCTTTATGTGCACTGACAAGAATCCGTGTCATTTGGCCCTAAGCCTGCAGCCTGCCAAGCTTTTCAGGGAACAGGGAAACAATACAGCCTTACAGTAAGCTTGCACAGCCTTGCCGTACAAGGACTGCAAGGGAAAAGCAGGGATGTGTTACAAGAACTAGATTGAAATAGTAAACAGTAATATCTGCAGTTGGCACTGACCGACAGATCTCTAAGGGAGGGAATAGTGGTGCTTTGCATCAGTAAGAACCTGATCCCTGCCGCCCCAGTAGAGAGCTTTGTGTCAATATCCATATATGCGTAGGAAATGAGTGACAGTCTGGACAGAAAAAAAAAACCTCTGGTGGCACAGGAAAAAAGACTGATGGTGATTCAGGAATGAGTAATGGCCAATAGGAATACCACATGGCAACAGAAATCCAATTTAAGACTGCCATATGCCCAGGTACTGTCCCTTTTTTTTCTTGAAACCCTCAGCCACGCTCAGTTTGAATTTTTCGACATTTGCCTGGGGTTTCTGGCCCACCATTAGCCCTGTTGAAGCTACAAAGCACAGTGAAGCCTACCAGCCCCAGCCTGCTGTCATCTGGAGCCCCAGACAGGGAAACCTGATGGAAAACAGGCAGATTTGCTGTGCGTGCACAAATCAATTACTCCGAGCGTGTGCTTGCACTGTACACTCTATAATCCTGGAGCTACAGCTCATATGCTATGCTGGGCAGCTGCACAGATTCCTGCCCTGCACTTTCCAGTCCTTATTTTCAAGCTCATTCTGGGGTATCCTGTAAGTTTCTTATCTTGCTCAAACTTTTACTTGGAAGTAAAAGAAATTCCCCTCCATTTATGTTTGTTTCTTGTGCAAACCAGGATGCAGGATTTCTGCTCACACAATGGATTTGGCTACTGATGTTTACAAGACAAGGGGAGGAAATGTTGCTGTGGCATAAAAATGCCATGGTCTTCTTTCCAATGTGGGGAAATGTTTCTGAAAGCAACTGTGACCTTGGAGTTACCAAGTCTGGCATGTACTCTGACATCTTCTTCCAACACTATTCAAAAGCTATTCATTTTCCCCCAAAATGACAGATGGAATGTGATTACAATCATCTTAAGTTTGATTTCAGCCCCCCATTAGTTTCAGTGACTCTACCAAAACTGCCTCAGATAGAAGAGTGGGTGGTACAACATGTCCACACTATTAATGGCAGCAAAAAATCAGTCACATATATGTTTTCCTAATAAATATAACAGAATTCACTGAAGAAGGGCAAGATCATTTAACAGACATTTTCAGCAAACCTACAGAAATGAATGTTTAACTAGGCTGACTTTTTGTTTTAATGCAAGCTATTTACCAAATCAGAAAGGAAATTTTTGTTACATTAAGACTCTTGAGAATTCCCATTTTGAATGAGAAAAGACTTACACTGTTTCATTCAAATGATCACTTGGGATTACATTCCTAAGCAATGCAGGGTGAGAAGAACCTCAGAGTTGAGTAACCCCCTCTTGTTAGGATATCAATTTTATGTCTTGCTTACTCTTTTGTTTCAGACACCTTTCTCATGATCTTTTGTAGACACTGCTACCACAAGCACATAGGGATCTATGTTGTAACCCCTTACCATATTGTTCCAGAGAGCCATGGCCATCTCAGCATAGCCTCTTACACTGAAATGAAAGCAGTCTGCAGCAAAGAAACTCATATCTGGCTTGCTAGTCTGCAATAAAAGCAAAAATAATTTCTCAGCAAATTTCAATCTTTGAGACCTGACATATTGTATCTAATAGTGTACTGTACTTGATATACCCACTTCACAATTTTGGTACCTTCCTAAAGGCAATATGCTCATGTTTTCACACTGGAAATAAACTTAGGTGCTTCTGACTATGGGCTGATTACAGCACCTTGAGACCTTCTGCGTAATGCAGCCTGCTCAGCTTCACACAAAAAATTTCACAACAAAACTAAACTTATCATTAAGCCAACAGTCACAGCTGTTACATGGACCCTGCCATTGACCCACATTCCATTTTGTACAGAACTGATAGAAAGTGCTTATTATTGCTTGTTAAACTTCTGTGACTCCAACTTACAACATCTCAAGTGTTGAAATTTCTTCTGAATTTCAGACAACAATAAAAATGGTGGGCTTATCCAACTGTGGTAAATGTCTCTCTTATGGAGAATTTGCCTCATCACTACCTGTATGGTGACCATTAATCGACCTTTTAGGCTGACAGGAAAAAAAATGGGGATGGTATGAAAAAAGTATCAGTACTATGCAAAACTGGGTTGTTTTGATGAGAATTCATGCTGGATATTCGTATCCTTAACTATACAGCATACATAATGCTAAGGCCAGAGAAAAGGAGGAGAATCAGTGTTTGGTTTCAAAGGCTGCTTCCTGTTTCCATGCTTGGATGAGTCAGAGATTCAAGTGCTGGTCTCCATTTGAAGAAAACCTGAACACATTCCATAACCTAAATCGGGAAACTGTGGTGAATGCTAACCAACCTCCTCAACAAGGCAAGCAACATGCAGTTCAGAGGAAGTCAGAGGGTGCCTTGTTTATGGGTGCAGGCTATAAATGTTTCCTAAAGCCATTTTGATTCACAGGCAGCACTGTGAATATTCTTGTGAGACTTCCTGTCTTCTCCTCCCTCACTCTTAGCACGGATTCCACGCTGTGCCGCTAGACTGTGCAGAGAGAAGAAAACACAGTCCTCGTGGCATGGATCTTACTGGCTTAAAAGAAATCAAGATACTGGCCCCTGCATAATGGAAAAGCAAAAGAAGACTCACACCATCCAGGGGCAACAAGGTGTTCCGGAAGAACGGCTGGATGACAACAGCGAAGTCCTGCCGCTGTTCGTACCGCCCGCTGTTGATCAGCTGCAAGGCTTCAGCCTGCGTGCAGTGCAATCAGTGAAAACACGGGAGTCACTTGCAAGGCTCATCCAACATTTGTCAGATAGCAGCAACAGCCAGATTAAACATCTTTCAGTGTAGGAAGCCATAAATCGTTAGTATAAATCCAGCAAAATGCTACAAAACAGTCAAGAAAACAGCTAAGAAAATAATTTGGTTCACGAGGAGATTTTCATGAGGAAAATGCACAGAAGCTGGATTAATTCAAACAAAAAAAGTCAAAAATATAAAGTTGTTAATTAAATAAAAAAACAGAAAAAAAATTTCAAACTTTATTTATAGAAACCAAAACTGCACAACTGCAATGAGATTAAAATTTGCAGAAAAGTATAAAAGAAGGGACAAAGTCAACATTTTTAGAAGTGACAAAGGAATCTAGAATGCCAACTTGAGGCTGAAGCAAGCTTGATTTTTCAGAAATGTGTGCTTGAATTAAAATAATACTTAAACATTGGAAAATTACCTGCCACTTTCAAAAATGATGGTCACAGACATTCATACAAATAAAAAACTTGCCATCTTATGAGTATAAATGCTAATGCTCCTGGTGATATCTCAAAACATTCCTAATCCCTCTTCCTTAATTAAGGAAAATGACCCCTCTAGTAGGCTTATACAAGCATTACCCAGGGTGAATTTCTTGAGCTTTGTCAGATTCATTGCCAGAGCCAGAATGGAGAACATGATGTGATCTGATACAGTGATTCCTGTACTCATAAGAACATCGATGGAAAAAGCTTCTGCTCCAATAGCTATTTATAGCCTCTGTTAATTTTGAGTGAATCTCACGCCTGAGGCTATGAAAAGTTACTCTCAGATAGCAAGCTGGCCCATGGTTGGTTTAGTTAATTTCTTCTGCTAAGAGTAACCACAAAACAGCTGATGCAAGGTCATTTGTCACTCTTGCAGTGGCATGTTAATTCATGTGAGCTGCTCGTTGGACTCATAACAGACAAACACATATCAACAAAGCAGCCATCATTACTAAATCCTTTTTGGCTGTTGAAACAGCAGCTGGAAACAGAACTGGTCTCCATATGCATCCAGCTCAGAACTGAGGTCAAATCAGAAGGCAATGTGGAAAGTCTTGCACTGCTACTAACTGGTTAGCTGGGTAGGGTTTTGATTAGGCTGTAGCCAAGTTGTTTCCCAGTTATCCCTCTCTGTACTGCTGAGGAAACGCATGACAGGAAGGGAAGTGAGTGAAGCAATACAGAGACACAAGTGAAGATGACCAGTTACAGAATCAATGCATTACCTGAAAATCTCTGTTAACTCTCTTAATTTCTTCTAATTCAGAAGAATTTTCCTCTGGGTTTAAGAAACATGGGCAAGCTTTCCTTCAATGAAAGAAATACTAGAATTAAAAGCCAGTCTGGAATAGTTTATTCACAGCTCTTCAGCACTGTGTGCCCGCTTCAAGAAGCTCAGGATAGGTGCTCAAAGCTCACATGCAGAAGGGAGAGCCACCTTGGTGGCTTAGGAAGGGACAGACACTTTAAAAAAGAAAAATGTCTACTGACTTACTTTTCAAAATGAACAACTACCACAGGCAGAAAGAGCTGCAGGATCTGCAACTCTTGAGTCAAACGCGAAAAAAGTGTTTAGTGTGCCACCCATCAGCAGGAACTCACACGTGTTAGAATAACAAGAAAACCCACTCCATGAATGGGCTTACAGCAGAGTTTCAGACATCTGGGAGTGTAAAGTTAGAAAAGACAAATTTTTCATGTAGTCTGAGTCTTTGTACCACTCTGTTTTATTATGTTACCTTCATAACAAGAGGTAATAACTTGTGCTTCACCGAAAATAATCTTCTAAGAATGTGCTTGGAATGAATATGAAGACGTTGAGCAAGATCATCAATTCATTATTTTCCCTTCCAGTGTGTTCCTGCAGTTAATCACTTGTATTTTTAAAAATCTGTGCCTAACTTAATTGGAATTCATTTGGCATCACCTTGCAACTACTGGTCTTTGTTATACCTTTCTCTGCTAGACTAAAGAGCTTTTTCACATCCATTCTGATGCCTTTAAAGACACTGCTGCTTTCTAAAACAAGTCTCTCAACCTTCTCTGAGTTAAGATTTTGGTCTCCTTCATTAGCTGTGAGGAGCAGTTCCTGGCTGTGCTCTGCTGCATGCAGCCCAGCCTGCACCAGAGGTAATGCAGCACTGGATACAAGGAGAGGAATCAGGGATGTCAGCCTGTGCTGCTGACCAGCAGATGTCTGGGCAAAAAATCCTTTGAAGTTCAGCAATCATATGCTGACTTGTGCTGTGTCATGCTGCCTTACAGCTGAGAAGTGAGAACTCTGCTATCTACAGGTGCAGGTCTTTTAGCTGAAGTACTGCAAGAAGTAAGAGAAAGTTGATGGGTGCATCAGGTAAAGGAAGCAATGCACGTAGCTTGGAAAGCTCAGTGTAGATGTCCTGCTGTAGAAATTGAGACTCAGCCAAAAAAATATCACTTTATAGGCAAAGAGCTGTTTTGCTCACTTACTTTGCTGTCAAGGCACACTCTGAAGAACTTGCTGTGATTTGACGCAGTCCAGAGAGCTCCAGCATCTCCACCACGTTGATAAAGACTCTTGGGAGCTGTGAGGATTATAATAACCAGACATACAGACATGTTACAAATAACAGAACATGATACCACTACAAAGAGCAAGGAGTGCCATCCATAGGTCAGGGAGTCAGTGCAAACTGCACTGCCTGCAGCCAATGGCATGTGCAAGGATGATGTATAAAAGGAGGGGGAGGGAGGGAGACATACAGTGGATGTCAGCCAAAAGAATTCCAGCAGCTAGTACAAACTAGCTGAAATGCTGCTTCACTCCCTGGGACATTTACATTTGCTCTAGGGTAAATGAAACTGTTCATGGCTGGTTTAGCCACGAAAACTAGCTGTAGGGTCATGGTATGTTTGGTCAACAGCATAAATATTGTCAAACACACAGTTTTTCTGAAACTGCAGCCCTCTTTCTCAGGGCATTAGCTAGTACAGTCATTGAAATGCAGCACTGAAGAACAGTCTGACTCCAGCTATTTGAAAGATGACCTTGTACGAAACATAATCACTGACAGTCTATCAGAGGTGAGAAAAACATCAGTGTACTTGCCAGGAACATAGCTTGCTAGGGTATCTTAAAAGCTTACCTCCTTATAGAAAATATCCAGAGTGTCCTGAAGGTGCTTTACATACTTTTGCACTGAATAGGTTTCCTATTAAAAAAAAATAAAATTAAAATTGACTCAGTCTTTTTCAGGAACCAACAAGATGATCTGTGAAAAGCTATACCAACTTGGTGCTCCTTTTTTCTTTTGCTGGCAGATATATTTCCAGATCAAGAAGTTGATCTGGCACATGTACAGAGGTTATATAGTGCTGATGTTTTTATACCATTAATATATTCCTCTGATCTCTGTAGAAAATCCTGAGGTATCTTGGCAGAGCCTTTCCCTGATAATGACTATATCAACCACATTTTTGGATTTTGGGTTGTTTTTTATGGGACCCAGAGCAGATTGATTTGCCTTATGAACAGAAGGGTTTTTTTTTTCAAACTCCCTATATGGAGAAACTGATCTGAAGGCAGTCAGACCCCACAAAGCCCATAAGCAAAACAACTTTGTGACTGTAGCTATAGAGGTGTAGCTGTGGGGACAAAGGCTCCAGGCAGCAGCCTGCAAAGGAAAGAGCAAAACAGAGAACAGTGCCTGGTACAGACCCCCAGTCTGTGCCACACAAACGGTTTCAGAGGGGATGACCACTCATAGCTCAAGAAAAGACATGTTTTTCACTATAAACTAATGTTACTATTTTGGGTGTCATTCTGAAGCAAGAATTGGGCATTCTCAGCAATTACTGTGTGGGGATGTTTTGCAGAAGACTTCACTTGTGTCCCCTCACATGCCTGAGACACCACACTGATTACTTTGTCCAGTTAAGAAGGAAGAGCTCTTCAGCCTAATCTTTGTGTTTTGTTCAAATGAGCAGGTTCCTAGTACTCAAATCATGCATTTCTTCAGAGCTGCAGTGCCCCTGTATTAAAAGCTGTGCACTTGTTTCTGATACAATGAAGATGAAAGGGGCAGGATTTCTTAGTGCTTTTTAAACAAAGAGGAACTCTGGCTCCCTGAGAGAGAGAAAGGCTATGTTTCCAGGGCTGGTCACCTGCCAAATGCCTGGATGAGAATGCCTAATTCAGAGATACAAACCTTGTCCAAGCAGTACTGGCATAGGTCACTGCCTCCAACAAGGATGGTAATCAGCTTCCAGTCTTCCTTGAAGTTAATTTTCTAGTGGCACATAAAATAAACAGATTGCAGCATCCATTGCTTAGGCATGCAGAGGTAACATTCACAAATGGGGCTAAATGGGCACAGACAGTAGGGCAGAACAAAGGAGGTATGCTGAGTTAAGCTGGCAAAAGAAAAGCACCTCTCCAGGGGGAAAATCTGAACTGTTTGCTAGTCTACTGCAATTCACCTTGGCTTCTGTAAGGAAATTCCCTTCAGCAGACAAGCTCTGTCAGGGTAACCAAGCACAGAAATGTGTCTGTGGCAGCAAGCATCCCTAAATGAATGTCAGCTTCAGAACAGGGGTGGACAGCAGAGATTTGCCAGCCATGGCTGCACACTGCAGGCAGAGTGGGGATAAAGCCGTGTGGGAATGGAGGCTGGAGTGACTCATGTAGCTGTGGAACTGGAGCTGCTGGGGATCCCTGCCAGCTGGGCAAGATTTACCCCGTGGCCAGGAGGGGCAAGGGGTGCCCCAGGGAACAGACAGCTGGATTAAAATAGAAGAGTCCAGGAGGCTGGTGACTTCACTGAGCTCATATAAGGGCAGCTGCAGCATCCACGTCACCACAAGCTAACAATAGGCGCTGCTGAGAGTTGGATCTCATCAAAACATTTTGTAACATTCAGTACAAAGAAAGGAATCAAAGGCAACTATTTTTAGTGTAGTGCATTTACATAACAAACATCTGCGAAAGGATCCCACAAATAGAGGGAGGGCCTGGGAATCACCCAGGTCTGAATTCTCCTCTTTAACCAGCAATTTGCTCAGAAAGACTTTCATGCAGAGGCAATGTCATGGCAGGGATACACCCCTCTCCCTTTTTTTTAAAAAAATGCATAAAAAGCTGTGAATAAAACAAAGCACGACAACCTCTCCTCTCCTATTCTATTGAAAAGCCATGCCAGCTCTCTTCACTCTGCCAAACAATTGGCAATGCAGAGTAACTGACAGTGGGGTGAGCATGCAGCATCCATCAAGAGTTCTGGCATAGAGAGCCACATGCTTTGACAAATCCTGCTTATTCAGTGCCTTCCTTTCCCATTCAATCTGAGCCAAGGAGCACCAGGCACTCCAGTTCCCTTAGAGGGAATGTTATCCCTGAACCAACAGCTCACACTCAGACAGTCATCCACTCAAATTCAGCCAACACTCAGAGCAGGGCAGCCTTGGGTTTCTCAGATTTCTTCCCCTCCCTGCTTTTGATGCTCAATTGTTGCTCTCAGTGGACTTGCCACAGCAGACTGGTCCACAATGCTAGATACCCTATTAATTCTCTAGAAGATCATGGTGTGACAGAGATTCGTCCATTCCTGAAGTTTCTGGTCACTAATTAATTATTTGCCTGCTCAAAACCAGACTTTGAGAGGGCTTTTTCTCCTGCAAAGACTTCATAGTCCCTCTCACCAGTATTGTGGATATTGTGACTCATGTTGGTCTGCAGACCAACCTGCTTCAGCAATTTTACACTCAGCCTTCATGACCTTCACTTTGAAGGTTGATGCTCAACAAAGCAATCCTGTGATCTCACCAGAGCCTTCAGATTTCTTCTCTTCCTCCCTACCATCTTTACCTCTCCCATCTGCACTGCAGCCTACATTAGGGGTAATTCATCTGGCACATTCATCTTGGAAAGCACAGCAGAGACAAGGACTTTTCTTTCATCAGTAAAGCACTCTTCAAGACTGAAGCATCCCATTAATTACAGTCATCTCCCAGAGACCCCAGCAGCACAGAGGTGTGGCCCAAATCCCACTCACCGTGCTGCTTCTCATCAGCTCCACCAATGCACCTGCTTGGGCAGGCATGTCACTAGGGGAGAGAACAGTAGATTTCAGATGTGTGTTCCAAAAGCACATCACCTTCTTGATCCCCACTCCTCACTGCAGGGGATCTCAGGATCAGCAGAAATCAGAATAAGGAAAGTGATGTCTCAAAATGCTGAGCAAAAACTGAAGGACCAAGTTGCACAAGTGAATAATCTGATCCAAAAAGGCTTCAGCTGGGATGGCTGCCAGTGGCAGGCAACTGGTGTGAGTTCTTCCCATCTCAGACTTGGCCTTGGTACATTTTGTTTGGGAAAAAACACTGATGCCCAGATGCACAGAGACACTGAGTTGCATAACTCGCTTCAAAAATCTAGTGGGGGAGTTTGGTGCTGACACAGACACTGGGCACTTAACCAGCCTTCCTGATCCGGCCTGAAATTCCTATGGCTTGTCTTATGGCTGGGAGAGAGTGCTTACATTGTGGGACTGCCAGGCTTGAGAGTCCCAGTCCAGCTCTGGACAGGATGCTACATCCACGGGCCAAAGCACAAACCATGCTGAGACACCAGCTGGAAATGAGCTCCTGATACACTAGAAGAAGACTGTGCTTGAGCTAACAAACCCTGCCTCTCTCCAGCAACTACACAAATGCAGTTACATTATTTGGATTCCTAGAACCATATTGATCACGCTGAGTCAGCTTTGCTCAGGGAACCTATGAAATATTTAGTAGCAATACAGGCTTTGATAGTTATCCTAAATCTCTCTTACAGCAGATTTAATGGCTGTTAAAGGTGTCACAAAAAGTTTTGGAAACAAATTTTGTGAGTATTCATGGAGAAGACACAGTGTAAGCCATACAAATTCTTACATGTTTTGCTTGTTAACAGACTAGTACATTTTTTTTCCAGGAAGAGAAAGGAGTTATTTCTCAGCTGGTTTTTTTTTTTGGTTTTTTCCCCTTTGCACTGCAAACAGGAGTAATATTTTAGGGTAGAAGTAGGCTTCTATTTGCTAGTTTCAGGCCCATTCTCTAGAAATCAAGGATTAAAAGAGATGCTCATGAATTTTTTCCTCATTGCAGATATTGCCTGACAGTGAATTAGGGACCTGTACACTGAAGGCTGGGCAGAAAAAGGTACTGGTTGAATTAGAAGCATAACTAAGGCATTGGCTCAAAAATTATGGGCAGAAATAGAATAAAGAAAAGAAGCTTGTGTCTAATTTAGAAAAAGATAACAAATAAATCCCCCAAATACCAAATTGAATTAAAAAAAGCAAAACCCTGAAACTCACAATTGAAAACACCAGATCACAGAAAAATGCTCAGTACCAGCAGGTCATCAGCATCACCTCAATCCTGTCACGCATCCCAGAGGTAGCCTGCCAGTCCATCACTTCTCACTCCTTTGGGATTGTCCTTACCGTGCTGCGGCATTTCTCTCTGCAACGTTGAATCCAGCTGTTTCCTTAGAGCTGCCAGTGGAGAAGCCAAAGAGGTTTGGATTGAATTTCTTCAGGATGTCTTAAAAAGAAAAACCACAGTGTTTAACCATTCACAGTGCAGCCAGCAGCATTGCCTCCCTGCAGGAGCAGGAGCCAAGCGTGTGGCAGAATACAGAGCTGTGTTTTCCCCCCATTCACCATGACTTACAGGAGCTAGAGACACACCTGCTTTGGAGACTCTAGTTACTATCCAAATTTCAGCACTGCCATTATTTCTCTCCATGGGCCTGAGGAACCAGGGCCTGGTGGCCCAGGAGATGCATAGGTGGATCTTGGGCAAATCACCAGTCTTGAATTTGTCAGACTATTTGTGGTTACTTTCTTTCATGTACCAGAAGCAGATGCCCTGGATATGGCCCTCTACCTCTCACTCCCCCAGCTAGATAATAATACTTGTGGCACAGAAGTGAATTTTTTTCATTTTTCTAGATTTCACTGAAACTTCCAGTGGGAAAGCATGATGTCTGAAAACTGTTGATGTTACTGTGTCCATAGTACTGCTGTCTGAAACCTCTTTATAGAATCTCATTTATAATGCATAAATGAATTGTGCCTTCTATTTTTCTTCAAAGACAGTGATATGCCTGGTACAGGGCAAAGCACATCAGATTTTTTACTGACAATGTCAGGTATTGTCAAACTGCTCCAAAGCATGGATCCCATACAAATAGAGCAGCCATTGCAAACCAAGTGCTTTCCAATTTATTGTCACAGGGACCACTTAATGGTTTCTATGGCAACTACAGGCCCAGTTACACAGAACACTAGGGCAAAAATTTATACTGCTTTTAGATTTTTTTTCCATTGCTATGTAGCAACTTGGAATCATCTGGAAGAACCACAACTTTGTCAACAACCCTGGCTAGATGGACTGGTAATTATTTCATAACCCCTCATGTGTCCACAGACATTACAGTCACTGGAAAACCCAAAATAAAATGAGGGAGGAACAGGTCTGCCCCAAACTTCTGCCACCTTCAGCACATTTACTCCTAATTCTTTTGGCCAAAAGGATGATACAATCACATGCAAGTCCTGTGATGTGGAGGGGCTGAATCAACTTTACAGCTAATCAGGTCAGTCGGGATCTCATCTCTCACTCACATGAACTGCTTATACCTACAACAGATGGACATCCCAAAGATTTTCAAGGAATTACCATTTCCAGATGTTTCCTAGCACCTACTTAAACCACTTTCAGTGTAGTAACCAGCTTTTGCTTTTCTAGGATACTCACTGGGTAAAGTAGCCTGGATCTCCAGAGTGTCATCACCCCCAATACTACAAAGGGAAAGAACAAAATCACCCACTAGGGTTAATCCTGCAGCCATCTGTCTTATTGTCACCACATGCTGTTGTAGCAGCCCAAAAAGGAAAAAACAGCCTCCCCCCCTTCCCAAAAATACTTGCTTCAAACAGGACTAAGGAGATAAACCACAGGAATTCAGGGAAAGTAGTGAAGGGATAACTCACATTAAATAAAGCAAGGCAGCACTAAGATAGAAGCTGTGCCTTCAGGCTGGGAACAGACCATATTGGGAGAATGATTTTTCATCTGGACATGCTGGGATACCTACCACAGAAAGGCATGTTTCCTCACTACAGCTGCTCCACGTTACCTTGCTGAAGCTACATTTGCACACAGTTAAGCATAGGAGAAACTGCATTAAATATTCAGTAACTACTTATTTGCAATACTGCAATGCCAATTATGCAGAGCCTGGGCCTCACCATTTAAAACTTGTCTGTGTGCAGGGCCAACACACTCTTACACCACTTGTGGCAGCCTCTCCTGAAAGTATCTATGCCTGCAGACACATGCAAAGGGATGGAGAGAGAGCAAAGAGGACAATGTATACATGCACACACTTATTAACCATATGTGTGTCCATAGGGAGCAGGTAGTTTCCTTCCACTCTAGCATGGATACTGAGCTTCACACCCTCTGATGTGCATCATTTGCCCACTTTGCAATAGCCAAAGGTGTTTGGAACATCTTCACTGAGTATGTATGCACTGCTCTTGCCATGTTCATGCCAACCCTCACTCACTCAGACCTTCCAGTAGATAATCACAGCAAAATGTTGCTGTGATTATCTACTGCAGTAGATAATCACAGCAACATTTTGAAAAAGCTCTAGAGAGACTAACAAAAGGCTATAAGGTACTGTGACACAGGACCATGCTTGTAGCAACCAGGCTGGGAGGAAAGAAAGGGAAAGGGAAAGGGAAAGGGAAAGGGAAAGGGAAAGGGAAAGGGAAAGGGAAAGGGAAAGGGAAAGGGAAAGGGAAAGGGAAAGGGAAAGGGGAAAGGGAAAGGGAAAGGGAAAGGGAAAGGGAAAGGGAAAGGGAAAGGGAAAGGGAAAGGGAAAGGGAAAGGGAAAGGGAAAGGGAAAGGGAAAGGGAAAGGGAAAGGGAAAGGGAAAGGGAAAGGGAAAGGGAAAGGGAAAGGGAAAGGGAAAGGGAAAGGGAAAGGGAAAGGGAAAGGGAAAGGGAAAGGGAAAGGGAAAGGGAAAGGGAAAGGGAAAGGGAAGCAAGAAAAAGCCGACAAAAACAAACACAACCCACACACCCCTCCAGGAATCACTCCTATTCTCTTCCAGTCCTGACTCCTCCAATCCTTACCAAGCAATACTTGCTGTCAGCATCCTTCCCCTGAATTTACATATACAAAGATGTAATTACACAACCAGGTGACCCACACTTTTAACCATGTGCACAAAAACAGAAGAAAAAAAGAAGTGCATTTTCACTCACCTCCAGGAAAGTCCCCTCCAGTCTGTTTGTAGGTCTGGTACTTTGGCTCCTACTGCAGTCTGGAAAAGATGGAAATAACAATTGATAAAATACTTAAAGAAAAAAAGCCCTATGAATTTAGGTAAGAGAGACATCATGTTTTGAAAGTGCTGAAATATTCTTTAACATTACTCTGCATCCAGCCAAGCTTTTGCAATATCCCAGCTTTAGCATAAGAGGTCTGTGTCCTTATTCACCACCACACACTGGCCTGTGGGCAGCCCTCCATCTCCCATTCTTCAGCTTTCTGTGCTTCTCCTCATGTCCAAAAGGAACTCATCTAGACAGCAGACCATGGAGCACCAGAGGAGATGTAGTCCAGCCAGAGGACATCAGATTGCAAGGTCAAGGACATAAGACTTGAAAGCTGCTACTCATATTGTTTTAGCAACCCAATGGGACCCAGATTAACATCAACGGCTTTGTATTTTTTTGGATTTTTTTCTGATGGGAAATGCTTCATCCTGGCATCTCCTGAAGAAAGATGATTTTGACTTAATAATCCAGGAAAAAAAGCCCCAAACACTGATGAAAAATCCCCATCCAGTTTTAGCTGTACATAAATCAGAGAAGCTGCTTTTTAATCTGCCAAGAAAACAAATCTTTGGAGTACAATCCATTTTTCCTCTCCTGGATCCAGTCTGCTACTTAGCACACAGACTTGATGAGGTGTAGACAGAATTTTTTTTGCCAGTATAGATAAGCATGTTGGTGTGTCTATTGCTTTCACTGTGCATTGGTGCTAGAGAAGTCAGACAGATGAATTCTACCAGAGACATGACTGAATTGCTCAATGTTTCATTAATCTCCAACTGTATCTAGATTGAGACAGCCTTTCTTCCTGCACTGTGAACTTTCATATCCTTCTAAATTAAATAAATACAAAAAGGCATCAGAACAAACACCTCTGTGCTGAATTTGGGTGGCTCACAGGATGGGGACAGACCTCTAGCAAGGTCAGCACCCTGACTCACATTCAGGGCAGCAAACATGAGTTCTTCTGCAGCTTTACAGTTTTCTAGTGGTCTCACCAACTTTTGTATTCTTCAAAAAGCCATGGCAACAATTCAGCCATAAACACTGACTGCATTCAGGGATCTTGTGAAGAGTGCCAGGAGCACAATCCATGCCTTGGGGGACCTTGCTGCTGCAGTCCCCCTGTGCCAAGGAGGGTTACCCTGCACGAAGTGCACGGGGCTGCTGTGGGATGTGTGAGGGTGTGCACACACTTGGGAAATACTCTGACACTTTTTCTGGTCCCTCCAAGTAAATCACTCAATAAAACCCCAAACACACCTTGCTGTGGCAGTGGCAACTGGTAGGAACTGCATGAATAATGGCATTATGAGAACCTGTCTTGCTCAGCTCTTGAGACAGAGACCTCAAGCATCATAATCTAGCCCCTATGACTAGGGCTCCCTGAGATATTTCACATATTAAAAGAACTAATATTTTCAAAATAAGAGATCTGTGCTAGTGCACATACCTGGCATTTGATGTGGGGGAGGAAATAAAGCAATTAATTTTAAGAGTCATGGCAATGGATAGAAGGGAGACTTGTAGGGCTTTACTGGTTTCTTCTAAAAAAAAGCTCAAAGCTTGGCAGTGGGGGGAAAGCCAGAATTACATCAGGTCAAGCAAAGTCAGGTTCAGAGCTAATGAGAAGGTGCATGATGCATAATGAAGACCTGCACACCTGCCTGTAAGACAAGCCTGATCATTTAAGGGCTTCAGGCCCTTCAAGCCCCTCTGAACTCAACAGGAACAGAAGCTGCTAGAATGAGCACTGGTTTAGTTCAGGAGTTAAAATTCATGGAAACTGTTGACGCAAATGTTTACTTTTATCCCATGCCAGAACAATTCTGCAGGGCTGTGTAATTCTAGAACGTTTTCTCAGAAAACTTCAGTGCAGATCTGCAGTATTCCCTGCTATTCTTCTCTGGGGCCCTTTTGGTGGTTTTGTTTTTGCCTACTTTTTGTTTTAAACCTCCATTTCTTAGTACTTGAAATACATCAGAGCTGTAACTGGAAGACATCTAGGAATGCAACCCAGGAAGCAGAATCTGAAAGCAGAACTCTGGAATACAGAAGTATTAGAATTATCTCAAGTGGGAAGCACTTCATTTAGCAGTCAATTATTTCTATGGGAGTTTTCAGCAAAATGTCTTCTTGCATCAAAAATATAAACTGCTTTCACTTCTCTTTTTTTTTATGTCAGATGAGACTAATCCTATAAGACAGTCACTTCCCTCTAAAAAACACTTGGATAAACTGTATGCAATGGAGAATGGGATCCCATTTCTGTCCTGGCCTGAACTATTCATTACTGGATTACACAATTGTCAGTGTCACTCATATCCCTTGAGGCTATTCCTTTGCAGCAAAGGGAACCAAGTAGATGAGTTTTGCTTTGCCAAGTCAAAGCAATTTGCTTCCTATCTGATGATGCCTGATGTGACAACAACTGGGTAGAAATTGACAACTGCTCTTCTGATTGTAAACGTGGGAATCCAGCAGTACTCACAGTCAGGGAATCTCCAAGTGCTCCTATGACTTTGATGTCCGCAGGCCGTAGCTCATGGACTAAAAAGTAGTAGGAGAATAAAAGCAGGATTACCAACAACTAACAAAGTACTGCTTAATAGAATAAACATGCAAGTCTTAGGTTCCAATCTAATGCATTTTTGCAGACTTTTAAGGTAGAAAAAGCTTCAGGTTCTGTGTGTGTAGCTTCTTGCCTTTGCTTGCAACAGTGCATTACACTAACATGGAAAGAAATGGAACTTAAAACAGCTTAGGCAAAAAAATGAAAACAGACTAGATATGTTTACAGATGCATACATTCAATCTCTTTTAACTGATTTACAGGTCTGGGTCATAGATCAATATTTCCTATTAAATATCTCCCTGTAAAATCTTCAAGCTGCACACAGCACTTGCACTGCACTGCTTATCAGAGCACATTCCAGCTTGCTAAGTCACTAACCCTCCTGGGCAATTTTAACCTGCCATGCTGCTGTATGATGAATGATGTATAAGATACATGCATACAATAAATGTGATCACATTTATCCACAGAGACATAACCTGCTGTCATGCAGAACTCACTGTGAGTGGCAAGACAGACTTCTTCCCTTTGTTGCTAAATATATCAGCTTTTATTGTTTACTTTCCATCTAGGATGTGCAATTTCAACATCTTATTACTTTTAGAAACAAAAGATGAAATTTTTCCTATGCATGATTTTAGGTTAGGAGTCCTTTCTCACCTGATGTTGGGACATGACTGGATGGAGTATGATCAGGACACGACAGTTCACTGCCCCAATTCTGAAACAAGAAGTTACAAAATTGTTTCATCTTGTAGGTAAAAGATAATGTGGAATTCATATATGGTTTAGTTGTACAGTGTAGGGCAAAACCAAGCTAAAACATAGATCCTAGTTTGGTGCCTATGTAGTTCAAGAGTCTTTTACACCTCTTTGTGGAACACTATCCAAACAATCATTACTTCTGGTGACATTTTTCAGCCAAAGCATAAAACTCTTCCAAAGGCAAAACATTTCATCTTGGAATACTGCTTATGACAAAGTTCCATAAGGATGACTACATTTCCCTCTCCACTGCCTACAAATTTTGTCCGTGACTTACAAGGTGGGGTCTCCAAGTTTGAAGTCTTGCTCTGTCTCAAAAGCTAACAGATGTAAAAGCAAATAAGATCAACAATAAAATCCCCTGCAAAGTTATCATGTTATACTAATGTATTATATTACTAATGTATTATTATATTAGCTGCTAAAGGGTTTGAACATAAGTCCTAAGAAGAGCACTTGAGGGAACTGGGATTGTTTAGCCGGGAAAAAAGGAGGCTTAGGGGAGACCTTATCACTCTTCCACTGTGTGAAAGGTGGTGTGACAATGCAGGAGCCTCTCTTCTCCCAGGCAACCAGTGAAGGAACAAGGGCAAATGTACTCAGGTTGCACCAGGAAAGGTTCAGGTTGGATATTAGAAAAAATTTCTTCACTGAAAAAGTGGTCAAGCACTGGAACGACCTTATATATTCTATTATTATATTATTGCTCCTCATGTACTTTGCCAGGAGCCTATTCTTTCTCTAGAAACTTTAAAAAATGGCTTGCTTTTACTGAATATAAAATTTGAAAAAACTTCAAAGCTTTAAAATTCCAGTAAAGAAAACTGTTAGGCTCTAAGTAATTGTACTTTACCATATATTTTTCGGTGACATAATAGTTATTATGTCACCTAAATTCTACCAATTGAAGATATTGAATCAAACACACATTACATAACACCTTAGTTCACCAGCAGAGAGAGCTGATCAATGTCTCCCCACGTTTTTTGGTAACAAGCAACTATATTAGCCAAGAAGGCAGCAAGGGAAAAACTAAAATTGTTCCAGTGGCCAGCCCTTGCAGGAGCAATGACAGCTGTGTACACAGATCGAAAGGCCAGCCCTGCTAAAAGCAGGAGATCAGGCTAGGGATGTCCTGAGGTCCCTTCCAACCTCAATTATTCTGTGGCTGCACAATTCTACCAGAGTAAAACTTCATAGACCAGTGGTCTTCAGAAAGCATGGCTGCTGTTAAAAAACATCACGACAAATTCATCTGTTCCTGTAAAAAGATGTTGGAATATGCTCCACTATCAACCACTACAGTCTGGTTGCAGAGGCTAGAAAGGATAGATAGGCTTATTTTTAGATCAAAAGTGTTGCTTTACCCTCTCTCTACTTCTTTCCTTTATCACTTCAGAAGCTGTTGCTGTTGAGATTCAGTGGAATTACCTATTAAAGCATAACTCTAGCTCTACTGATAAAAATCCCATATCAGTCCTGCAAATTATTACTTGCTAAGACAATAACTGCTGCTCTTTGTGACCATCATGGCACACAAAGACCGATAATTGGGTTAGTCATGAGGACCCTCAGTATGTCAAACTAGCCCAGTTCATTTTGATTGCCAAGCAAATAACTGCTCCATTTCTTCAAGTCCAACACACAAAATCTGTTTCTGCAGCTCACTGAACATGCCTCATGATAGTTGCTCAGTCATGGTGGAAATTAAGTCCCTTTGAAAATGGGATTCCTATCACCTTTGTATAGGGTCACACATCCAATATGTAAAGGTGACTGCCCTCTACAGGTTAAGCTTACTTGAGTGTAACGAAGAACAGCGCCACCAGAGGAGAATATCCAAACCTTCCTTAGATTGTTTGGGGGTCAGGATTCTAAGTTAACTTTCCATACTGTGAGGAACTTGCTATCTGAATTAATGATGCATTCCAGATTACTTACTTTGGTTACAGTTTTGATACAATTGCACCATTATTATAATTAATTTTGTTTGGCTTTTAGGAAAACATTTGTTTACATGATGAAAAGTGCAATGCAAGGCAGAATTCTCTTTCCAAAAACTGATAATAGTTTATATAATCTATAAATTCAGGATTATATGTAAAGAGATGAGATGCAGCTTTACATAATTTGCCTAAAATGCAGCAAAATGTGCAACAATTACCTCTATTGGCTCTCTAGTGGGCTCCACAGGTGTGTAGTTGCTATTCTTATATGTTCCCAGGAAGGGACTGTTCTGGAGAAAGAAGAAACAAAATAAGAGAAATAAGAGAAACTGGGCAATAAGCACATCGCATGAACCATAGCAAGTGATATCAAGGTATCATATAACCAAGAAAGTAATTGACTAAAATATAAAATTGGAATCTGGACTGTGAAACCATGCTTTGTCCTTAAAATTAATAAAATTTGTGTTTCGTACCTTAGGACAAAAATTACATATGCCAGATACCAATTGCAATTTAATATTTTCCTCTCCTAACATTCCAAATTGGACTTTATTAAAAGTTTAGTCCATTCAAAAGGTGCTGATGTAGAATCTAGACAAACCTGGGCAGATCTTCTGTGTCAGCAGCAGGGAGATGAAAGATTGCTTACTGAAAAGATCATTCTTCCCTCCAAGGGAGGCTGTAGAGATTTCATTGTTATTTTTGTCCCCTAGTAATGCAGCATGCATTCAGGAAGACATGCACATCATACAGGCTAAAAAAATTCATCTGGAGGCTCACTTACCTCAATCAAAAGAAACTCCAGCATTTGCATAAAGAAGTCTTTAAAAGCACTAAAATTAGAAGGCAGGTTTTTATGGTGCTTAAGATTGCCTCAAAACAAATAATTTCCCATGGCTACTGGCACTTTTATCAATGACCTTTTCATTGCATTTAGGCTTACTAAAGGCTTACCATTTCTGAAAAAAAATGGCAAAAAAAAAAATTTTTTTTCAAGGGATAGAAAACTTTTCTTTGCCTACTTCTGAAAAGCAACACCTTTGAATAAGAGTGAAGTACGGGAAAGAAGCATAAAATCCACATTATTTGGCACTGAAGAAGTTGCTGAGTTCATTTAAGCTGTTTGGAAAGAATGCTGGGTAAATGAAGCAGGATCATTTTGAGCAAATCAGAGGACTTCTGAAATATGCTGGTTAATAACTCAGAAGATTTTCCTTGTCTGACAGGATAGACACAATATGGGCAAAAGCCTGGTGCATAACTTGAATGCCTGCCTCCAGACCTCAGGGAACTCAGAATTCAGCTCCCTGATCAGTTCTTCGGCTTTCTTGTTGAAACTGTTGAAGACAGGGAGCCAGTTACTGCTGCCTGCAGCAGTCATTTCCAGGTGCTGGTACCTAGCAACTGTCCTGCAAGTTCAGCAGCTTGTTTGGTAACTGCAGAAGCAGCTTCCAAAGAGTCTGAAGGATTCCTCTTATGGATCAGGCCAGGAAAGCCAACCTGACACTAATCCAAGAGGCAACAGATTCTGGGTTTTCAAAGCTGCTGTGGTGCCCAAACCTCATTGATTCTGATGGGAAAGTTAATGCAGCATGTTCTGCTGTTTGCTGCTTGAGCTGCCTTTGTACTTCACAAACAACAAAAAAGAACATCTGCTGCAACTGGGAACACACAAATCAGCATGTTGTCAATCAGCACTCACTGCACAGCAAAGTGCCCAGGGGACACCAGTACAGGTATATAAGAACACCTGCTCTCTCAGACATAAACAGAACAAAGCTTTAAGCAAACTTATTCCAGATAGACCAAATCCCTGCTCTCTGCAGCAAGCACAAGCACTACAGCCTCCTGACAGCCAGCTTCCAAAATGTGGGTATGTTTACCTGAGCTGGACAGCCAAGGACGATGTCAGCTGAGAAATCAAATGAGTCAGCTTTCTGGCCCACAGGCTGTAACTGGAAACAAAAACAAAAGAACCTATTTTTTAACCATGTCAGCTCATCTTAAATTTGTAAAACAAATCTAATTAAAAAAACTCAGACATAAATATACCTTTCAAATCTATATAGAGGTGCCTGTATTTACAGACCTAGATTTACAGCCAAGGCTGAAATGCATCTACTTCTCAGAAAGAACATGGCAACCACAAAACAAAAGAAGAGCTCTAGAAAGAAGCTTAAAAAGGGAAGTGGAAAGCTACAGTGGATCAGTTTAAACTCCTGGAGGATTTTGGCAGGCACATGAAGTACCTTGGAATTTTGCCAGAAGGCAAGGTCATAAACTTTCTTCTCTTGCACCAAAGACATTAAGAGTCCCTCAATTTTTTATAGCTAAGCTGCATGATGGCATCTCCAACAAAAGGTTGTTTATGTGTAGAAGATAATACCAAATCTAATTAGAGGTACTGCTTGATGATTGCAAGTAATCATGTCAGCTGTTAAAATATTAATCCAAAGTATATGGATGTTACTATTGAGGATCCAAGATACTGCCTCTGACCACTGGGTACTCCTGCACTGCAATGCTAAGTAAAATGGGTTTGCTTAAGCAATCTTTAGTGACTCATCTTTATTGAGCTTAGCTCATTTCCAAAAGTAGTAAAACTGAACTGAATTAAAGCCACTTTAATTCCTAATGAGACATTAACAGCACAGGGATTTAAAACAAACATCCAAGTAATTCCTTTTAAATTGACAGATGCAGTTACAATTCTTTATTTGGTGGTTTCCCATAGCAGCCCATAGAAACATCATCCTTATTAAATGCTACTCTGCCTTGCATAAAAACAGATGAAGAAGACTTGAAGTCACAAAATGACTGTGATCATGTACTTGGAGCATCCCTCTCCTTGCCACGCACTTTAAGAACCAAGAGATTCTAGGCAGAGAGCAGTGCCAAAGCCAGAGGGTATTTAACTAGTTAAGGAGAAGCAAGCTCCAGTGTTATTCAGGCCTTAACTGCAATGCTTATTACAGAGACATTTTAATGGCAGTCAGGTCTAGGTGAAAATCTCACTGTCTGCAGAGCCTGTCACCTTACCATATTATTCCACAGAGCCCTGGCAAGCTGAGAATGGCCTTTCTGGCTCGGATGGAAACAGTCAGGTGCAAAGTAGGAGACATCTGGTTTCTCTTTCTACAAATAAAAGCATAAAGGACATATGAGGGTAGAAAAATCTTCACACTTCCAATTTGGAGTTGCCAAGGTTCAATCAGAACTAGTAAAGAGAGATCCATGCTACTTGCTCTTCCTGCTCCATTGCAGAAAGGCTCCCATTATCTGGCAATATAAACTACTTCAGCAGACCCATGAACTACCAGAAACACTTAGCTAGAGATGATTATGTGCCTCCATCCAGAAGCAGTAAAACCACAATTTTCAATTATGGGTACAGTTCCTCTTCAGGTTCTGCAATAAGGATGAGTTCCTCTCCCTGGTTCCAGCTGTCATTAGAACTGGAACCACTGGCAGCATTATGCTCTGTAGTACCTTCTGCAAAGCTGTGAGTTTTGAAAGGATCGAGAAGCAAGTAAGTGTTTGATGGAAGGCAGCCAGTCTGACCAAGCACACCACAGCAGTCTCCTTTCTAAACAAAACTGTATTTTAATACAGGGTTAATACAGGCACTGGAGGATCTGGAGGAAATGGAGCTTGGAAATTTTTCTGTCACATTAATACTGAGATTAGGGTCCCACATGACTTAAACAACTATTTTTGGTCAGAGCAGTTCTTCCTCAAAACTTGAACAGGTTTTTTTCAGTGTGGTTGGACTTGCTTTTTAGAGGACTACTACCAAAATTTGCATCGTATCTTTTGCCATGTTTTGAGACAGAGTTTTCAGTTCAGGAACATCTGAATGATGTATGAGATAAAAAATTGAAAGAGCATCCTGAACTTCTTAAAATCTGAACTAATGCTTGTGAGACCACAAGAAAAAAGTTCAGAAATATTTTGCTTCTTCTGTTTTTATTTCTGTGCTCCCTACCCTCAATGCCAAAATCCTTAGGGATGACTTCTCATGGGCACCAGCTTCACACATGAACAAAAGGCTTCACCCAAACAAAACAAAGGAGCCCTGTGAAAAAAATTTGTCCATAGCAGCACCTTAACTTTTCAAACTTTCACCAGCCATTGCAAACATTTTCAGAATAGCCCAGTTCAATTATGCCAGAGCAATCCCTGCTCAATATTTTGCTCCATTTGCACCTTAGCTCCGGGTACATATGAAAACAGTTCTACCTTTAGTGAAAGTTTGAGTCTTTTCCTAGATTTACAGTTACTGGAATTTGCCATACAAGGAATGAGATATATATCAACATATGAACTACATAAAACTACTTCCATGAGATCATAGGTAAAGCTCCCTTTCTGTCAGACACAGAAAAATGAGTTATGTGGCAAAAAGGGGAGCTGATGCCACAGTCCTCACTGAGCAATGCAGCTATGTTGCTTTAACAAGTGCAGCTTAATAACTTGGTCTTTTGTTAATCTTGTTGTATTTTCAGGAAGAAAAATATTTCTGTACTTCAAAGAACATACACAAACACACCTCTTAAATCAAGTTTTGACTCATTTTCCAAAACAGCTATTGATATTGACAGAACAATATATAAAACTAAGAACTGCTTACTACATGAAGAAATCTGTGGTACTATACCAAAAATTGGCAACTTCTCGTAAGAAAAGCACAGAACAAAATGAAACTAATTTTGAGTATAGTCTCTATAGGTAAGATACCCATCCTTAGTCCTTCAAATGCAGAAATCACTTTTAGATCATACCTGATCAAGAGGAATCTTCAGATTTTGGAGGAAAGGCTGGATGACAACTGTGAAATTTTCATGAGTGTCATACCTGCCAGACTCTATCAGTCTCTTAATGCCAAGCTGCAAGAAACAAAAAAACACCAGAAATACTTCAACTACATCTCTGCATCAAAACCCACCAGCAATACTTCAACATCTCTGCATCATAATTATTTTCTTTGCATTTTCTGAAAGCTCTGGAATCAAAAGGAAGTTTTACTCGTGAACTTTAATAGCCACAGCCATTGGCAAAAGAAGGCTGAGATGCTGCAAAGGGGCTGAGAAGGTTGGAACACAATGCTGAAACAGTTTGTCAGGAACAGGGGTTTGGTGACTAAACTCCCACCAATTAATCTCTACTAGAAAACATAATTTTTCTGAAGATCTCTGCTGCTAGTTTTGGTCACATGATAGGTTTAGATAGCAAGAGCTCATTTGATGCTGAGTTCATAGTTTGGGTAAGAAACAGATATGATATGTTGCTAGGTAATCAAGAGCTCACCTCTACAGGAAATAAAGTAACTGTACCACTCTTAATAGTCATACCTGGTAAGCTTTGATGGCGTCCCTCACCATTGTGAAATTTTCTGAGTTTTCTTCTCCTGTGAGAACACAGCTACACAGATAACTGTGAGGGAGGTCAGAGGAGAAAGCAGGAACAGAGAGAATTAAACACCTGATAATGCAGAGACCACCCTTTGTCATGCAATACCTTCACGACATGGATGCAATAAGGGAATCTGTACAATCACATTTTTGTGAAAACATTTTATTGTCCTTGCTATTGTAATTTCAAACCTTAATCTTATTTTCTGTCTGACATGAATGATACTACTGTAAGTAATTTTGGTTTCACACCCAGATATATCAAAGTAGTGCACACTGTGTAGTTTGCTTCATTAATTTCACCCTGACATCCAAAGGCCATGCAGATGGACAGAGGTGCACACCAGAGCCCCTGGGGAACTAGAAAACAGAACTTTGAAATGTACTGCCTGTTTTATTTCTGAGCTGACACCTTTCCAATCAACAACTCCTTTTGCATTCCCAAGACAGAAAATTTGTCTCTGTCTGAAAGGTCAGTAAAGAATGCAAATTACCCATTGCACTAAAGCCTCTGAAACAGGGGAATCCTGACTACTCCTCAAAAACATCATGTTCCTGTAAAAAAAGACCTGGAAATCTAAATGTCTGTGCACTTCAACCCCATCTTGAAGAACCCTGTTTCAGTAACTTTAACCCTAGCCTTTGAGGGTACATTATGTACAGTTCTAGATATGGAAAACAGGTCAAAGGCAAGAGAAGGAAATGCCATCAGGCAGGGTGATGTGAGCACTGCATGGGAAGGAAGTCCACAGGACTGTGCTGCTACCTTAAAACATCAGTTCAAATTATGAGAGAAGCACAAAATAAAAACACAAACAGGACAAAAGGAAGTCAAACAAGCCTTACTCTGCCAAGTAAGTGGGGCACTGAACTGAAGGGTCCACAAATAACTGTCTCAGAGCAGTGATGTCCCCCACATCAACCAGATTCACTAGAGCTTTTGGAACCTGAAAGATAAGGTTTGGTTTAGAAGAAACTGCTTACACAGCCCACAGTGCATTTATTTTACCCCAAAGTCCAGCCATTTGACACCACTTCCCTTTCTCCACCATTGGATGGATAAAAAAAATTAAGAAGATTGAAAAAAGCAACAAATCCTCCACCAAACTCCTCCAACTCAGCTTTTGATTTTTTTCCCACACCACAGCTCAATGTTACTATCTGTCAGTTCAGACTGCATCTCACTACTGCATACAGACAAGACAAAAGGAAATGTTTTTGTGCAAGTCAACAGCATATGTTTTGTTCCAGAATACAAACAAAACCCCAAAAAACCAAAATCAAACAAACAGAAGAGCTAGCATCAGTCAGTCATGCTTCAGTGTGAGCTAGAATGCTGGGATAATTTCACAGTACTTGCCTCCTTGTGCAGAATATCAAGGGTTTCTTGAATCCTTTTGATGTAATTCCCAGCTGAGTAGTGATCCTGATAGAAACAGAAGAGATTACTGTCAAATGGAGACACAAGGAATTTAGGTTGGGAGGCTGGAGAATCACATTAATTCACTTCCTTTTCTGCCCTACAACACTGTGGTCAATAGAGTGTTCTTGGTTCTAGAGACTGGGGATTTTAAACATAGCAATTAATCCAAAACATAAGGAGTCTCAGGGAAATTTTGGATTTAAAATAAACCTTGTTGAGTAGCAGCATATTTAACCCAAATCCACTGGGTTCAATCCCAATCTGAACGCATGCTGAACAGCATAAACCAAGCAGCCACAAGCATGCTCACAGCCAGCTGATAAGCTCTCATAAAATTATGTGAAATCATTGCTAGTCAAGGTCATAGCTATAAATAAGGCTATAAAACTTGGCAGCAGCAGCAAAGATGCCTAGCAAGGCTCCTGCAAAAGAAGCACATTGCTCAAGCACAAGGGGTTGCAGAAGAATTGAAAATTCTCATAAGAAGTGAGCATTTTAAAGGCAGAGAGTGAGAGCTGGCAGTGAAAGGTGGCCTCTCCCTGTTGCCTGCCCACTCAGCTCCCATGACCTCCTTATGGCAGCCCTAAAGGCTTCTCCACAATCCAGAGAAGCATAACATTCAAATAAGACTGCAGCAACTTCCCTCCTGTAGACACCTCAGCAGCTCCTAGCACCTCCCCACACTGTGAGTTATGGTGTGATGACAATTGTAGGGTGGCACCGCTTTGAGCTCCCACTGCCATTCCTGGGTGCCTAAAGAGGCCAAGCTCCAGCAGAGCAGTTACCACATCAGAGGAGTGAGGCATTTCTTCCTTTCCCTTTTTTGCTTATGGTCAAAAAACAGTAGTCAAAGCAGTGGTTCTCATCCTGGAGTAAGCCAGAGTAAACAAAACCATCCTACTCTGCTGCTGGTAACTTTTTATATCAGGGTATTGCCAGCAACAACCCCTGTCAAAACATACAGCAGCTCATGTGTAACTCATGTTATCTCTGTGAAGGCTTTATGATTTCCCTTGAGGTGTTTCTACACTGACAGCACAGCTGGAGATAACCAGTGTCACAACTCACAGGGTCTTTGCAATAGATGCACAGGTCGTTGGCTCCAATGTGCACTGTTATGATCTTCCAGTCAGCACTAAAGTCAATTCTCTGTGCAATAAAGAAGAAAATAACCAGTCTGAATTTCTTTACCTTTGTGATATGCACATGGTGTCATTGCAGGTGGATCTGCTGTGTGAAGCAACACCTGTACATACTGTAAGTTTGAAGGAGTCCCAGACAACTTACCTGATCAGTTTTCATAAGGCTCACAAGACTTCTTGCTTGGGCTGGCAAGTGCCTGGAAAGAAAGAGAACTAGTGAGTGAAAGTAACACCCATATTGAGAGATCAGCATTACCATGCTTCAGACATCTTAAATCAAGTTGACAGATATCCAAAGGGTTGAGTGAGGACACAGTACAACACTCATGTTGCTGTGATCAAATTACAGGTTCACATCTTGGTAATAAAATCAACATAAAATCAAACTTGATTATATAATATTATTGATGAACACAGAATTTACTCAAGTTTAGTAATTAATCTGGAAGCACAAGTTCAGCTCCCATTACAGTGCTTAGCACCTAAAACAGCTGAAAAGCCAAATATGGCAACAGTTGTAAGCAGAGAGCCTCTGTAGAGCTAGGCTGCTATCAACCCATTCCTTGTAGACTAAAACACAGGAATCCCCAGTCCCAATACTTAGCTGACCTCTCAAGCAGCACGCTCCTGAAAAATGTAGGATTCAGAGCTCACTGTGCACACCCTCCTCATTTTTGTATCCTGCACCTACAGCACATAACTGTACACTATGTGTACACAACTTTTCCAGGGTAATTAAAAATCCAAGAAACCTTCAAGATTACTCAGACAAATTAAGATGACAGCCTTGCTGTTTTCTAACAGCCAGGTGAGCACTCTCTCTTTTTTATGTACATATATATGCATAGATAGATAGATAGATAGATAGATAGATAGATAGATAGATAGATAGATAGATAGACAGACAGACAGACAGATATCTAAAGTGCAACAAGTTTTGAGTTACCCAGGCTGAGTGCTTTGTTTGACTGCCCTGACAGATTGGTCTTCAAATATGCATAGGGAAGAGAAGAGAATTGGGTCAGAAAGTGTTGACCTTCCAGGCAGGTCTGGGGTTCAGAATGAGCTGCATCTCCCTCCAGGCTCTTGTTAAAGACATTGGCTGTCTATCATTTCTGGGAGCATATCAGCTGGCATTAATAAGCATGACACTTGTTTTGTATGGCAACCTGGTTTAGCTCCCCTTTGCAATGCTTTGTTTACTGTATGAAAAAGAGAGGTCTCTCACCACCCTTGCCCAGCTGAATACCGATCTAACACTGGCATGGGAGCATCTACTGAGGAATGAGCCCTGTCATACATCTGCTTGTGACACAGACACTGTGTGCACGTAGTAGTTCTTATCACCATTACCCTTGTCCAATGTCATAACCTACTTTTTTATACCCAAAGCTATCACAAGCCACAAGTGTCACAGTTTCCTTCTGCTCTTACTGTGGAAATCCCTTAGGTAGGAAATCATCAGCAATATTGACACAGAGGAAAAACACCACTTATTGATCTGACAGTCCACAACATATTTGATTTCTCATACAGTCAGAGAGGTGATGATACATCCTGAGCCAATGCAGTCAGCAAGACCCAATAACAACTTGAATGAAATAGTGCCAGCAATGATCCATCCTCAAACTGCAGTTTCAACCAAATTTAGATCTTGACCAATGGAAGCAGTTTGCTAATAGGAAATACAGATATTCACAATTCCTGTCACCTGTTTTCTCCTCTCACTCTTAAATTCTTAACCTCCTTTTTTTTTTTTCCACATGAAATTAGAGACCTCAGCCAGGCTCTGCTTCAGCAACACTATTCAGATCTATCCTTAACTCTATCAGGTACTTAAGCACTTTGGCAATGAATGCAAATAGGCTTAGGGAAATTTTCCTATATGAGAGCTGCATTACTACATTTTCATCTAGTTCAATAAAGAGCCCTTCAAAGCAGCCATGGATTTAAATTTAAGAAACCCTTACCTGGTTCGATAAGCTGGTAAGGCTGCAAAATTATCTGATTTCAGAAATGTCCCAGAACCTCTGGAAAGCACTTTCCAGATAACCACAAAGGAAAACAGGCCAGGTAGCAATTCTTAAATACCAGCATTAGCTGGCGGACTTTTTTTACCCTGTAAATCACTGGAAAATGGATTGTTTTGGCAGATGAAGAATAAATTCTGAATTGCATCATTCCAGGGTCAAATACCTAAAGCAGGAGAAACATTTCCTTATGTTGCAATAAATTTCAGTACTTGACTAGGATGAATTCATCTTCTCAGCTACATCAAGAACCAAAACATTATAGGACAGAACCCCAAAAGAAGAATTTGAAAGCTCAAGAATAGTATCTTACAGGATTTTATTTTTGCACAACTTTCTGCAGAGAGTTATGAGACAGAGAAACAGCAGAAAACAAGCATAAATCTGGCATGATTGTGGTCTGTGTCTCCTTGCTGAACGTTTACAAAACATGGTTACAAAACAAAGACAGCTCAATTTCATCATGTTTATCCATCCCAGTCACTTGCAGGGGAAGAGACAAAACTAATTGGAATCGATGAAATAGGCAATTTTCATTAGACGAGCATCCATCAACTCATTTTGAAGAGCTAACAAATAACTGCTTAATAGCAATGCCTCAGTTGCTGATGCAAGCTGCCTTAAGTCATAATGGTGACTTAAGAGGTTGTGTATCCTGGTTCCAGTCCTCCCACCAAACCTTTTTGGGATTTCGCTGATAAAGAATACGAGACAGGCACCTCTCCCATTCTTTCACGCAAGCAAAAGCTGGAGGTAGTCTGGATATATGCTGCATGCAGTCTGTTAATAAATTCTCACTGCTGGCTGAAGAACGTTTCACTGACATACACAGTTACATTTGGTCATCACCAGATAAAAAAATGCCTTCTTTCAGTTCTGTGGGGGCTGTAGGATACAGCAGGGGACCTAGCACCCTATTTCTGCCAGGAAATCCAAGTATTTACTGAGATTACCAGAGTGAATCAGAAGTTACACAGGGTCTACAGGAGAGCAATAAAAAAACCTGATAAATCCTAATAATCTTTGCTTAGATACAGCAAGCACAAACATCTCTCTTGGCTTCTGAACTTCACTTCCAAGACTCCTTTGGGAAGCAAGATGAATTTTTCTTTAAACAAACAAATTAAGGTCTGGGTAACAGCAACTCACAATGTCAAATCCAGGCATGGTCTGCCAGATTCTGTGCCCAAACTATGACTGAATTCAAGCAGCCATCTGTTTTGTTAATTAAACAGCACTGACTTTGAATAAGTATCCAGGGATTTCTAGGATAAGCAATACAGCAAAGCTCAACTCATGCAGCTTCCCAGGTGTGACTACAAGCAAAGAGCCAAAATTAGGTGACTGCAAGACATTATAATCCCTATTATGTTGGCAGAACTGGCTCCAACTGCACCAGGTCTGCAATGCACCAAAACCCATGGATGACCATTAGTAATTCTCTTTTCTTAAGATTCTAGACTGGTTTTTTTCCCCCTCTCTCTCCTGTCTTTTCCTGCTTGCTTATCTAGAAATCTGAGGCCAGAATTCTGTAAGACTTCATCCTGTTTTACTCCTAGTTTCTCTTATCCATTCATTACATGTTTAATTTCTAAAAACATTCACATTCTCAGAGATTTCCTGACTGATAAATATATAAATGAATAGATGTTGAACCAGAAGAGTAGAAATCTCCCAACTGTTTCTGCCAGTTTCTTCTTTGTGGATTTCATAAGGAGGACTGTTAGTTTCATTTGAAAGTTCAGCTATGAAATATACCCACACGTTTAACATGTTTTGAGCCAATTTCCACTCTAACTCAACTGGTTCTGCTTGCTCTTCAGAGCAAGTTGTGACAGCACATGAGACAGTTGAAAGGCAATTAGATGAAGCATCCATCACCTACAAATGTAAAACAAAAAGCTACATACTCAGCCAGTGCTCCAGGAACTGCCTGGTTAAGGAATGCATTGGAATCATTCTCATTCCCGATACCGGTTGAGTAGCCCGTGATCATAACATTGAACTCTCGAAGGATGTCTGAAAAACAGAGGTGGCAATGAAGGCAAAAAGACTCCAGCTGCTCCCTGCCTTCAGGGACTAGAAGAACACACAGTTTTGCTCTCTGACAGCACAGCTGTCGGTCAACCTTGATGGATTCACCAAGCACTGGGGAGAGGGCTCACCAGCTGCAGTGACTCAGACAGCAGTGGGCTTGCAGTGCCCTGCACTGGCACCAGCAGATAAGATGAGCAGAATTGGGGACTACAGTGTGCAGTTTTCTCTCATGTTGTCATGGTTAAAGCCTAAAACAAAATTATCTGTCACATGTTGTTGACTTTGTGAAGTGAGTGTGAAGGGTCCTTCAGCCCAGCTGGAGCTGGTTTTCAGCTAAAGCATCTGGGTCTGCTTCACTGCTGTGCAAAATCTCATACTACTGACAAATGTGAAGAACAAAGCCTCAGGTGCATGGTTCTGATAAAGTTACACCATATTCTCCACAGTAGTTACCAAAATGAAGTTGGCAGAGTAACTTACAGCTGAGAGGGAACATGGCCACATTGTGAGCTATTAAATCTACTTCAATCTCAAGACCGAGTTTAACTGCATTTCAGAGAGGGCTTTATCAAATGTAATAGGACTCAATGAATCAATTAATTGCTTATTCTAATTATATTCCTGTTACATTCTGCTTAAAATAATGGCCAACACACAAAAGAACAGTTTACTGGCCCTCTTTGAATGGAAGTTTATTACTACAGCTGATCCAAACTGAAAGTCAAGTGGCTCTACATTAACAATAGACTGAGCTATGTAAAGTTGCAGGTTTCAGTGAAGAGAAAGGTGAAGTTATTCCCTTCAGGTTACACGTATGAGTAGGCAGCTTTATTTACCAAAGAGGCCTACTCTATGCAAATATTTCTTTTGGAAAAATTGTGATGGAATATTTATTAAAAGCAAACGTTAAGTACGTCATGAGCATGGACATAGCAAGGTTATTTAGAAATTCAAATAATAGTCACCAAAGAGTTGAAAAGGGAGAGGGAAAATAAAGTGAGGGAATTTCTATCTGTTCTCAGCTTCACTGATGAAGGAAACTTTTTTATTTTTTAATTGTAGCATATTGTTTCTTTTAAAGATAGTTCTCATTAATTACATCAAGCAGCTTTGAGAAACTTAAAAGCTCTCTATAAATCTATCAGAAATTAGTCCACTGCATCTCCTCAATCTTGCCATTTATATCTAGCAAAGCATTTACTTACTAGGTAGAGTAGTCACATTCTCCAACGACTCATCTCCTCCAATACTAAAATGAGAAAGAAAGATCCCAGTCACTCACCTCTTCTCTGGACACAAAAAATAAACAAAGTGAAAGCCTGCTATACATCATGGGGAAAAGCAAAGGGCTATAAATTTGGTAACTATCATTCTATCAGAATCCATGGAGACAACAGAAGTGGAAGTGCTATTGGGCAGAACAGGTGAGGTTTCAGTGGTGAAGATGCTTGTCAGAAAGATTTACTGCTCTTGCAGATGTACAGGGGTACAGTCAATCTTTTATCAAGTGGCAGAAAAATGCCTGCCATAGCTTCATACTCAAATAGTTAATTCATACTTAAGTACTGCAGATTAGAAGGTCAGTTTTGAGGCCCATATCAGCCTCATGAAGCCCCTCTAAGGCAACACCAAACAGAGACAGCCCTAGAGTGACAAGAAAACTTCAGCAGTAGCTCCTCACTCCTCCTGTTTTCTGCACAGGGATATACTTCTCCAGCTTTTGTGTTGACAGGACATACTGAAGCCATACTCCAGCTGACACAGACATATTAGTACAGTCCAGAGCTGCTTCAGTCAATATCAATAGAGCTGCACCACAACAGCAAAACAATTTGGTCTTTTATAACTGCATGTTGCTATATGCAGCAAAAGCTCTCTGGCCAAACAAAAAAATTTTCCATGATACCACAAAAGTTCAGAAATAGAAAACTTTGAGAAGAAGTCCTAAAACCAACCAGTTCTGACTTGTTTTGTAGATTTCCAACATCCCAACATATAAATACAAACTGTTGCAGGCAGTCAAAAATAAAAGCATGAGAGAGATCAAAAAGCTTCCTTAAAATCCACTGCTGAAAATGCTTTCTGTAAAGCTACCCTTATGACAAAATCTTGATACACCTTTAAGAAGGGCTAGCCTGAGAAGTAACCTTTTTTTCAGCTTTCTGACAGCTGAAAGATCAAAATCACATCTCTTCATCACCTTGGCTGAAGACTTACCTCCAAGACAGTCCCCGATATTGAGTGATCACATCCTGGAGGGTATCTGAGGCAATTCCTGAACCAGCCTGGACATTGTTTTTCATGAATCAAATGAAATTAAAGCACAATTACTAATGCAATAGTGACTAGTAATACAAATACATAAACAAATACAATTTAGTAATTTAAATAGAATTACATTGTTGATTTATTTACTTTTTAATTGAGTGGATGTCTTCCAAAGCTTTAAAATGCATCTGACTTTTCCAAAACCTTTCTCCTGAAGGATACAACAATACCTTTCATAATTATTTAAAAGCATCATATTGCATATATGACACAAAATGTAAGATGGAGCTGTGGAACAAAGACATGGGCCTAGATGAGCTAAATAACAGTTTTATGGTAGGATTAGTCAACAGTGATGAAAACATCTCAATCAAACACACAACATGGCTAATATATGAAACACTACATGAGCTCAGCAGAGAAAATAAGCATGTACCAGAAAGAAGCACCACAGTTTGAAAAACAATGTGCTAAATTGAAAGACTTACAGCAGAACTGGAGTGAGGAGGAAGCACTCTCTACACTTAACCTGAAGAAAGAGGCAAGCTAGCAACTACACCCCTCCTAAAATACCTCCAGAATTCAGCAGCAGAGTTCCTGACAGCTGTGATTGTATAGTTTTATTCTAAATCTAGGTGCATGCTAGTACCTGAGTACAGTACTAAGCAGCCCATTTGCTGCTACCTTAGATTAAACCACAACACTACATTTTCTTCTATGTATAAACTTCACTGAAATAACAGGAGATTGGTGCTCAGAATAACTATGTACAGGCCAAGTGCAGCTCTAAGACAGCAATACACCACTGCATGTTCTATGAAAGCAGATCCTATTCCCAGTTCTCCAAGACTATACTTGAAAGCAGAAGCACTGCAGGGCCCTAGATGTTACAATACAGCAACCATGACCATATACAGAATGTATTTCATTTATTAATACTGCAGGTTTACATCAAAATGCTTCTATTTATTTCAGTAGCCTCCTGTGTGTAGGAGTTGTAGCACCATGTCTGCCAGAGAGTTGTAAAGGGCTCACGGTTTGTACACACAATGTGTTTGTTGTTAAGGCTCAGATTCAGAGAAACCTATGTTCCAATTACATCTTTCTGTCCAGTGTTTCCTTTGACTGGTTGGAGAATTTCAATCTTTGATCAGTATGAAAACATAAGGCAGAAAGACATAACTGGAATATAGGATGTCTGGATTTTGAAACACATTCCTTCTTGACTACCAAAGATCAGCAGCAGCAGCAAGAATTGTATCATGATCAAGAAACCAGCGAAGAGTTAAAACAGGCACAATAAAATGACTGAATATCTTTTGAAGTGCATTGAGTCAGAGGGCACTCACCCCATACTTCCTTATCTCATTAATGCTAAAATGATTAAAATGCTATTATCCAAAACCACTTAGCTGCTTTCTGTTCCTGAAAGAACTGAGTCTGAAAAACAGGCTCATCAGTCCATTCCTACGCAAAAAAAAACTTTGAAAAGTACAGTAACCTAAGCCTTATGCTATGTCCCATTCATTTCAACAACATCTGATCTCTTCTGCCTCCAATCCAGCAGAATACCTAGGCACCTCTTTAAAGGATTTGCCTGTGTTTTTGCCTGAGTTCAAAAGCCTGTGAATACATGTTGGGGGGAATGGAGCATTGGAAGACTGACACCTTCTTTCTTAATCTAGCTGCTAGATCTATTATAATCCATGAAAGAACAGATCTTTGCTTCTGGGTACAACAGCTATTTCCCCTCCACTGGAGTGGGCCCATGTTTGTAGTTTTACCAGGAGAACAGTAAAAACACCTTCTTCTTACCGTCAAAGAATCCCCAAGGGCTGCTACAATTTTCACATCAGATGACCTCAGGGAATGCACTGCAAAGGAAAGAGATACAGTTGAACCTGGTTAGGAAATAGCTATTTTTTTTCCTCTACTGTGTATGTGAAATCTGCCATTGTCATTGTGATCCTCTGTCACATTGTTTTTGCAATACCCAAGTGATAAATCAGAAGTTCTTTCCAGCTCATCTCCTGTGATTGAAGCACCAACATATGCATATTATCCAGCATTTCAATGGTTAACATTGCTACCGAAAAGACAGGAGAGCAAGGAGCAAATATCAATAAGTGGCAAACAATATCCAGCACCAAAGTGAAGGTAAAACAATGCAGAATTAAACAAAGCAGGAACAGGACACTAAAGACTTCAAAAGACTACAAGGAAAAGACAATATGAAGTTATTTGAAAAACCAAATACTGCTAAATTCCAGACTAACATGAATGAAGCTGCATTTCCAGTTTCTTTCCGTGACATTATAGGTGGAATACCTTATAAGCTATGACAGCACTCAAATCTGTATTTCATCACAAGTTATTTTGAAGTTCTCCACTGGCAGTGAGTTCAGTGAAGCTACTTAGTCAGGATACTACCTTGCATGACAGTGTGGCATTGTATCTGCTAAGCATCTACTGAAAAACATGACATCCTTTCTGAGCAATGTTTTTCACAGTCCAGCAACTGGAAATTTCAGCCAAAAATTAGCATCCATCTTGAAAGACAGCGGAAGGTAATTCAACCTCTTAACATAAAGCAGGCAAGACTACCTGAAGTTGCAGGAGTGGAGGATGGAAACCTGTCCTCACATGGTAGCTGGCTTCCATAATTCTAAAGAGAAAAAGAAAGCTGAAGAGCATTTGACTAGCAAGTACAGTCAGTAAAAACAAGGATCTTCCCAGCAGAGGTCAGGTGGATAAACCAGAGCCTCTTCAACCTGTAATTAACTAGGCAAGTCTTGGTTGCTCAACACATGCTCAGAAGAGTGCAGCATCCTGTACTGATAGCAGTGCTGTTTGAGCACGTGTTCTTACAGGTATTTTCTGATGCATTTTGTCTAACCCAGGGAGTACCTCCCTGCTCTATGCAATGCACTCAGCCTCCCAAGCCCCTCTGGCCAAAGACTCATTTCCCTGTGCTGCAGAACATAACTCATTTGGTTACCATACAGGAACAGATGCGGCAGATTAACAGTGGGATGGTGATGTTGACACTTACTGGAGTTTGGTTAGGGTATGTGTAATTACTGTTCTTATATGTCCTCAGGAATGGCTCAGCCTACAAAACAAGGCAATCTGAATCAATGCAAAGCAACAGAGGAACACGTGGAGATTTCCATTCCCCAGACTTTGGCTCTCAGATGTCTGTAGATGATTAGCAGCTTGATACAAATAAAACAGAGGGATTAAAAATAAATACAGAAATAAGTAACTAAAAGGCCTTTTTAAAATCTGTGTAGCAACAGTGTAAATTTGGGTTATATTTGTAAAACAGAAGTTAGAGAATACCCTCAGGACCCCACTGTGTGTGTTCTCACTAGAAGCTTGTGGCCCCACTGCAAGGTACCCCCAGTTGATCCTGCAGAGCTATCCTGACTGGTACCAACACTGCTCCATTTCCCCACACTGAAGTTCTGCCATTCAGTGTGGATACTTGATGATCTTGGTTAAGCAGGCCAAACACCCTTCTCTTGTGTTTTGGCCAGCTGTGATGTGTGACTCTGAGGAAGCTGACTCCTGTTTGCCCTCCATCCTCTCCTGGGTGAGCTTTCATGCTGCTCTTGGTGGCAGTGGCACAAACTGTGTGGGGAGGAGCAGATCACCCTCACAGAGCCAGAGCTCCAGGCATGGGTAAAGGCTCCCACAGACCCCCAGCCACTCTCAGCACCTCCACATAAACACAGACAGCCTTGTAACTTACCTCAGATGGACATTTGAGGACAATCTCATCATCCATCTTCTGACTATCTGTCTTCTCCCCTACAGGCTCCAGCTGGGGGGAAAAGGGGATGCACAGAGGAAAAGAAGATGAGTACCAAGAGCAATGGGTGATGCTGTGTTGCCACTCATTGGAAAACACTTCTGCAGCACAGCAACACACCTGCAGGGCACTGCACCAATGCTGGCAGCTGTGCCATGAACTGTTTCTTTGTGTGCTGAAGAGGCTAATTCCCATACACCTGGAACGTGGCCTGCTGGTCAACGTGCCTGGCAGGCATCATCTTCCCAGGAAAACACAGCCTGAACACACCCAGCTTTAACGTACCCCGAGATTTATTGGTTTGATATGACCGGGCTAAAATTCAGGTGACCTTTCTTCATATGATCACTCTTTGCCTTTGTAAACACAATTCAGAAGAGATATGGCTACCTAGTAATCTCTGGGTGTTTTTGCTGCCAAGGGCAGGATGAAGTCAACAAGGAGAGAGCAACACAACTTTTAAAAATCTTACCATGTTGTTCCACAAAGCACGTGCAGCCTGGGAATGAGACTTTTGGCTGAAGTGGAAACAATCTGGGGCAAAATATGATTCATCTGGCCACCCCTCCTAGAAAACAAGATAGGTGCTGTTACAGAGGCAGCAAATATGCAACAAACTGTGGATTCTGTCTTCCCTCTTCCAGCGAGATAACCCAGCTGACTTCTATACAAAGTATCTACAAAGGCCTCTGAGGCAAACAGAATTAAACCAGGTCAGGGAAAGTTAGTACCTCAGAACTAAGAAGCCTTTTAAAACTCTTTAATACACTATTCCCAAAGTAATAAGGAATACACTGTGACTCTGAGTACAGAATACCTGGGCAGAGATCAATTTCTTTATTTCCCCTGAGATTTACACATTACAGTCCTTTGGAACATATGGGTTTTCATACCAAAGTCATTTACCAAAGTAATGTAAAGGATTTGATGTATAGGGAATGTAGAGCAAGTGCTTCCTGATGAAGATTTTGACCAAAATATCTACTTCATGGCTGTCCAACTGCAGTGCCCCAAATCAAGGTCTGTATTCCTGTTGCCCAGTATCTCATACTCCATAAACATTTCACACAATTTTGGATGGTAACTGAATATAATAATTAATTACTATGCCAGGAAACTGCTAGCTACATTTACAGCTAAAACAATTTTGACAAATCAGTGTCATTGCACCAGGATTTAATGTAGGTGTGGTTTTCTTGTTAGTTTTACCTGTGTTTTTGGCATTTCAATATTAGTCAGAAATGGCTGCAAAACCACTGTGAAATCATCCTTCGTGTCATACCTTCCACTCTCCACTAACTGGCGGGTTCTCTCCTGAAGAGTAAAAGAAAAGTTGTCATTGTTCCTTCCTCTGTGTTCAGCTCATTAAGTTGAACACCTCACCCAGGGGTTGTCCCTCCCTCCTGCAGAAGGTTTCCAGCTTGTTCCAGGTGCCAATGCAGACACTTTTTTGAGACACCCATCCCAGGCTTCTTTACAGAGCGGCAGCCTGGGGATGGCTGCCTGACTGACAAGGACTGGCAGCCTGCTCAGGGATTAGGTATTCTGTCAAAAAGATCCTTCCAGAACCACCAAAGTGTTCTTGGTTTGGCTGACACACTGTGCCTGAAAACTCGTTCCTGAGTTAACATGTTGCTTGACTTAACCTGATTGTCAATAACAAAACTGATCAAAAAAACTGCTCTCTGACACATTCTACTTTCTATGGCTCTGGAACAATTATTCTTCTCATCTGTTTTGCTGGTTTAGTGAAACAGAATTGTAAAGATCCTTTTTTTAAATCACAATTACAAATACATCATTAGAATGAGTGGAAACTATCCCCCCCTTTCAAATTAGCCTACCTGTGGTCCCTTGATCAAGAGAAGGATGATATTAAACTTATGCAATGTGCCTTACCTGATACCTTCTGTTTAAGTAGATCAACTTTTTTAACTCATTGGAATCGTTCTTAGGGTTTATGACACAAGGGCACTGGAGCCTGTGGGATAAGAGCATGGCACTGAGATTTGCTCTTCCTTTTTCCCCCTTGCTCCCAAGCTGATAAACTGCAGGATTAAAAGCTCTGAGAGGGATTTCTTTGAAAGGCCATTGAATGAGACCATTACTTCTCACCCCTGAGTTTCTTCATAGCCCCAGTTCTTGAACAAAACCACATTTATTAGGGATGAATTAATGAACAGAAAGTGAGAAAAAGCTTCCATGGAAGCAAAAGCCACACTGTGTGCCTGCCCATGGCAAGGTTTCAGCAGCAGGAGTGATCTCTGTGAGATCTGTGAGCCAGGGCTGCCTGTTCTGGACACAGCTCCAGCAAACCAACCAGAGGGAATGGCTGAGCCTTTCAGCCAAGCTGGTGGTGTCTGTGAAAACCTACCTAAGAACAGGCAGAAAACACCAGAGAGAGAGAGGAGAGAACAACAGCAGGAACAAGGAAGAGCTGCTCCATGGCAGAACAGGCACTCCTGGAAGCACAGCCAGGATGCACATGAGTGTAGGACTCATGCTAAGGAGCACAGGACAAGAGTGAGCAGGAAGGAGTGGCAGAGAGATACCAGATCCAAGCCATGCCTCACTGAAGGGGCTGAGGGTACCCTGTAGCAGTAACAAGGGTGGGGGGAAAGATGCTTGAAGAAAAGTTGAACCTGAGAAGGAGGGAGAACAGGTACTTTAACTGTTCAGCTTCTTTGTTCATCCATTTTTCTAATACCAGAATCAGTAATTAAATGTTTATGTTCATGGATAACAAATACAATTAAGTTCCCCAAATCAGGTCTGTTTTACCTGCAACAATACTTGGTAGGTGACTTCCTGCTCTTTATTTTGATCCATGAATTTTCCTGCTTACAGGCCTTGTTTTCTCCCCATTGCTGGGGTGGGGTGAATGAGCAGCTGTGGGAGTGCTTGGCTGGCACCTGGGGCCAACACACCCCAAAAAACTTCTCACAAGTACACCTGTGCAACATGCTTTGCTTCAGCAGAACTGTACAAGCATCCTTCAGGATGGAGGATTTCTTGCCACAAATTCATTCTAATCAGCTGAGAGAGTCAGAGGTTATAGTGTGTATCACAGCAAGGCTGGTAGAGCACCAAAACAATCACCAGGACTGATGCAGAATTCTCCATCCTTAGAGAGCCATTCTAACCTGAGACATTTTAGGATTCTGCGAACTCATGTTGGCCACCTTTATCCCTCCCCTGAGGTTTTGATCTTTCTAGCACATGGATATTTTTGGGATGTTTCATCTTCCTGGGCATGCCCCATCACTACTTCAGAAATCCAGATTAGAAGGACTCATTTCAAATATCCTGGCAGTGGGACCACAGTAAAACATCCCTGAGAGAGTTCTTAGAGAAATACCTCCTATAGAGATGCAGTTGATATATGTAAAATATACTCAGATTCCAACTGTGTCCAAACTTGTCTTAATGGAGTCCAACTAACAAAAGCTTTGACTTCCACAGTACATCTATATGAGAACAATACAAATCTAAATTGTGTTTTCAAAAGTTTCATAAACACATGTTAGGCAACATTAGTAGACACATATTCTATTTAGGTTGCTTGCTACTCTCAGAATAAAAAGAGAAGACTTTCAAGATCAAAATCCTCCTTAAGGTGGTTCTTCTACTCAGTAGAATAGCATTTTTTATTGTCCCACACTGGCTCTGCTTATCACCCTGTAAACTTGGCTTGCTGCCAGACAGGCAAATGTTAAATTCAGCATGACATCTGAAATTATGTGGAATTACAGCTATTGCAAGATAATCTAATCTTAAAGGCTTTGCCAACTACCCTTGTCCAATGATTAGAGCCTTGAGATACCTGTGTACTCTAACCAGTAACCTTTGTAAAAATAAAAAAATAAAAATTTTAAAAGAACTACAACTGGTTGTTGGGAGTACCAGCATCCTGAGCTTCAAACCAAATTTTCCACTGACAGCTACAAGGAAGCCACAGCAAGAGGGCTGCATCTCTTCTCTCCTGTAAAACCAGTGGCTGCTTTCATTCACAGGACAAAGTTATTCTCCCCATCTGTCCAGAAAAGCAGAGACTTGCTTTCCTGAAAACAAGCAAGTCCTGCCAGAAGCAACTCCAGGGGACAATGCTGGACCCTATCTGAGTCACCAAGGTCCACTCAGGCTGCAGGCCTGCCACCTCAGTAGTGGACTAACACTGATCTGGATAGGATTGTTAAGCCATAAAGCAACAGGTGCCACAATGAAGCATCCAAAACATCTACTTGAGACATTAATTAGAGATAAAACTAATCATCAGCAATGAGAATATAGAGACTCAAAACTGTAGAAGCAAGAGGGAGAGTTTTAAGTGCAGAAAAGTAAACCTGTAAACACAACCAGAAAACCTTGTATCTTAGTGCCTTCTCTATTTTCACCAAAGAGTGCCCAGCTGAGCTTTCTCTGCTCTGGCTTGAACTCACTTGCAGGGTACGTGTGGAGCCAAAAGTGGCACCTTCATAAGAAAGAATAACAGCAGGGCTCAGATACAGAGATGGGGTAGAGACAACTTCTAAATGCTGTACTGAAACCAAAATGTAGGGACAAGCACAGAGAAGCACAGAGTTTGGTAGTCTGAAATACTAAATGCTTTTCCCTTTAAGAAAAAACTTCCCACAGAGACATTGCAGCCCTCTGTGAACAAGAATGAGAGCTGTAACATGAAGGATCTGCAAACCTCACGATCAGCTTTGGGCAGCTGTTGTTCTTGGATTGATGCAGCTCCCGGAGCCTTGCTATGTAAAGCATCGTCACCAGGTTCACATACGCCCGAGGAACCTGCCAAAAGGACAAACAAATCCTTAGCAAACTCCTGGGGCACACAGTGCTGGGTTTGTCCCTACACAGCCACAGCAGCCCTTGGTAGCAGCCTGCTGATTCAAGCATTGTCTATTATTTATGACGGAGCTGTTCAAAGTACTTTCTCAATAATTAATTCCCCACACAAGCAATACTAAATTACAGCCCCAGCCTGCACTGCCTAGCTCTATTCTAAATGTTGATAGCTGGTCATTTGAAAATGATGGCTTCAAAAAGGTCCATACAAGTTGTTAGAGGTCTCAGCAAGACCCAGACACCTGCTAACCCTTCAAGTATTCTCATCATTCTTCATGTTGAATATCAGGATCTCTCAAAGACCACAAAAATATACTTATTTGCAGTTTAAAGGACAAGTAAAGCACTTTTCAGTCAATTAATAATGTTTATTCCACTTTGTTATAATGTTTTTTGATAGCATTTGTCCACAGCACATCAGCTAGAACTAAGAACATCCTTATTCTTTTGGTAAAAAAGCTTCACCAGCCCTTTTTGCCTTTCACAAAGATTTTCCTGTCAGCAAACACCTCTGGATACAGTAATACTCTGCAGATGAAAGCAAGGAAATAAATTCTTAATCAATAATCAGTGACTGCTTTGCAAACAGAACAGAAAATCCCTGCTCCAACATGCTAGAAAAGTTCATTTTACCTCTTTGTGAAGTAAGTCCAGAGCTATTTGTATATTGTAGGTGTAATTTTCAGGAGAATAGTGTACCTGTTAAAGCAAGAGGGTTGAATTTTATTATTAGTTTACTCAGGCAGGTACAGGAATGACTAGCTGTATAACACAGTAGTGTTTATGTTTCTAACTCTTGGGTCAAAAGTAACAGAGTCATAGGCAAAATGGTCCTTTTTCTGCTTTTCTTCCTTCCCATCACAGCTATCTCACTGGCAAGAAAAGAACTAGAGGCCACTGGATACCAGTGAGGGTGAAAATTCACAGGCTATTCTTATCAGACATCACAACATCCTCAATTCCTAGGCTTGCTTGTACTGGTATTAAAAGCTCAGCTAACAACTCATTGACAGAGGCCACATATGGGAGAGAATAGTTTGTGTAAAGGTAACTTAATTTCTGCTGTATGGAATATTAGAACATGTCTCCCATATGCTCCTGGCCTGCCACAAATAATAACTGGCAAAACTTATGTGTTTAGCTGGGAATGAAATCACTTCATACACTTGTCTTTCAGTGCCAAAATTTCCTTGGTCCATTTTAATGGTTTAAACACTCCAATTTCATTGTCTTAAGCAATTCAACACTTGTTTTTTCACTTGTGGGACTACAACAGTCAGATAAACTTTCTTGTGAGAAATGCCTGCCTTATTTTCAGCCTTTTTTCCTCTCTCATTTAATTTCAAGCAGAAGTTGATTGCCTGCTTGCCACTTGTCTGGTCTATAGAAGCAGACAGCTCAGATCCCTTATTCATTTCCTAAGCCACAGCTCACCAAGAGTGCTGAGGTTGGCACTATTTCTACTTGTGCCACAGGAAGGCTGCTGTGATCCTTGGATGCACACAAGCTCTCTCCTTGCCACCCACCCCAGTCATGTGAACAGCCACTTTGTGTTTGGGTTGACAGCAGAAGGTAGCAATGGTTAATTTGCTCCTTCCTTGTTTTATAACCATCTTACTATGCTGCTTTGCTGTTCTTCCTAATCCAAAATTAATCATGAAGGATGACAAGCATGTGCTTAACTGCCTGTGAGTAGGTAACCCTCACCACTAAGTGAGGAGTCTGCCACAGCTTTCCACCTCCCCTACAATCACACATACCAAAGGCTAGATACTGTATGTATGCTTTATATATATATATATATATATATATATATATATTTGTATTTATATATGTATACTACATTACATATCATTGAATTAGCATGAGCCATGCTTAGAACTTTTCCCATAGCACTGAAAATATTGAGAGTACCGAGTAAGACTAAGGAGTGTAACAAGGCAAAAAGGAGTGAAAACACTTGGCATTTTAACTACAGGAGGTAAAGTCCCTATGCAACAAAAAAAGTTATCCTAGTTAGCAGCAAAATTAAGTCTCAACAATTATGTAATTTACAGGTTCTAAAGGTATCTCTAACAGTATGCTGAGCATCCTGAAGGTCTCAGTACAGTTGCATTCCAGAGCTGCACAAGTAAGACCTTTACTGCTTTGGTCTCACCACCAAGTTCCTCCCTCTTACCCCCTGCAATGCACAAAGACCCTGTGGCTTGACTGGCCCAGTTCCTGCTGCAGGGAACTTACTGGATTCTCGCAGACTTTGCAGAGGTCATTTCCTCCTATGAAAAGTGTTATGAGCTTCCAATCATTCTGGAAATCTATTCTCTACACAGAGAAGGAGATGGAACAGAAGCTTTTAATTAGAAAAGGAGAGAGATGGTGGCAACCTACTAAATGCAAATTTCCCATTTCTCAGAGTACATGGCCATCATTCCCTAGGCATCTACAACAAAAACAAGTTTGTAGTCATGACTGAAGATGTAGAAACTGCTGTGATCTAAACCAGAATTACAATATCAATGGCATCAAATTATTTGCTTCAGAAAACTGTTGCTCAAAATCCATCTGTATGCTTTTCTTAGTAATATCTTGTGCATACAGAGTGACTCTTCCTGCAGTTCTAGAAATATATCTTCATACAAAAATTATGGTATGTGTTTTACTGTGTGATAAATAATGCAGCTCTCCTGCTGGTAAACCCTGGGGGACAATATATTTCAGACTTGCTGTGAGACAAACTGCAAAGAACAGTGGGGCAACATTAACTCTATCTAACAATAATGGCAAAATATTGCAGCACTTTTTGTTTCTGCAAGGATTTTGCAACGGGATAGCTAACTAAATCAAGGTAATTATGCTACAGTAAATAAACACCTTCTTAGCTTTGAGGAAAGGTTCAGATATGCTTAGTAGCGTGTTTTGGATGTTATGCTCAATATTCTAATGCTTTAATTGCAGTGCAAACACTGGTAGGAAAAGCACCAATAGTGCATCAGCCTCCAGTGGTTTAAAAATATCTTTCTTCAAAGGCTGGAGGCAACATATCCCTGCTAGTAAACACACTGTTCAGTAGTTTGGTGTCAAAATGCAAAAATAATCAAAAAGAGGGAGAAACTCCCTTCTGCACTCAACAAGTGTTTTAAATAGTGGGGGTAAAAAAGATCTCTTAAAGATATATGACCTCCACTATGAGCAGGCTTTCTTATTAGAAGGAACTTCACTAGTTATAAAAAAAAATTATTACCTAAATAAAAGATATTTCCATAAATTTCTGTTAATGTTCTCAGGGCAATAAATTTGGCAGAGTAGTGCTTAGAAACTTTGAATGAAAACCATCCAACCGTTCATTGTTAGTTGCTGCTCCTTTTAATCTCATTTCAGATGTATCCATCAGATGGAAATCTTGTTTACAAGAAAGTGAACCAAGAAGGAAGGTACTGAAAATATTTTTGTCAATATGTACACACCAGAGTATTTACTCTAAACATGCACACAGATATCTTGAAGGCTTTTTGGCTGCTTTCCAGCTGCACCATTGGAAAGCCAAACTATCATAGTGTAACTTAGGTCACTGATTGCATAGCACATTTGTCAAATTACAAATAGCAAACATTCAAAGCACGAGCTAGGTGAGAAATATGTGAGCAATTCTCAACTTAATGTGTATTTCACAGAACATTAATTAAATAATTCATAACAATAAATGTGTAAATCAAAAATTAGCTGATGACTAGATGAAAGAAGGGACTAATTTGTTTTTTTAGAAAACAAGTCCCTTCCTCACTTTACATGTTCACTCCACACGATTTGCTACTTGAAAAGCTTGCCCTCAACATCCTAGCATGTATCATTTTTGCTGGAAAAACCACCTGCTTACAAGATAATTAATAGCACCACAGCAAAATCCTCAAGAGAACGGGCTCTGTTATCTTACAGGGTGACACAGGTTGGAACCAGAAGCAACAGCAATGCATTTACAGCCACTTGCAGTAAAAATGATGAAAAGGTTACAATTATCTGGGTTTGACAGTAGCTATCATATGCTGGTACAAATTCATTTAAGACTAAGCTATAGATTATCCTGTGCTGAACTCACACTCTGCACTGGGAGGTTTTATGCTGCAGAAACTAATGATGCTATGTCACCTCATCCTAAAGATATTCATGACATGTTGAACTCACAGTATCATTCTTCATGAGGTCCACCAGTTTCCTAACCTGTTCAGGAACATCCCTAAAAATAAAAGAGAAATAAAATCATAAAATACATTAATAAAAATTTAAAGAAAGAATCCTGCATAGATAACAAGGCAAAGAGAAAAGCTGACTAATGGACATCAAAAACCAAAAAACCCCAAAGGAAGTCCAATTTTCATTGAATGGAATATATGACATAGCCACCAAAGGCTATGTTTTGAAACAGTGATGGAAGAAATAAGAGAAAATAAGTAGCATCCAACAGGCATTGGGCTACTTTGTAAATGCTGCAGAGTTTCTCTTTTACCAACTAAATAGAAAATGCACTTTTCTCTTCCCACCATCAGACAGAGGTTATCTACAGACATAGCTCTGAAGTGTCTGTGCTCATACCAATGTTATCATACGGCCTCAAGGCACTGAAGTAGGTCTTATAAGAACTGTTACCACAGGGAAAAAATAGGATATGAATTGCACTGAAGAGGGTGCACGGTGATCTCCAGTTAATTCCCAGCTCTGGCAGACCAGGAATTAAACAATCCACAACTTTCTCAGTCTCTACACAAACTCTTGGTCCTGATGACAAGAGGGTTTGAATACACCTCCTACAAAGTGGAGATATCTTTTGTCTCACTCACAACAAGACAGCTTTCAGAGTAGTGCCTGTAAAATGCTGTGGCTTTCTTGGCTGAAAATGTCAGAGAAAGTATTGCTTTTGTTGCTAATTCATTTGCAGTGTTTTTAATCCTTGTCAAAGTCCTCATCACATTTCTTGGCCTTCATGCTATAGTTAGAATTAAAAAATATTTGCCTATTATACTTACTGTGCTCCTGCCAAAATTCAGGGTTTGGGCCTTTTTAAGTCACAAGGAATTTTATAGAAAAAAAATCAAATTCCTATTAAAATTAAAAGTTTTTCTCTTACTCTGCACGAGCTCCAGCCACAGCTTGGTTTAATGAGGCATTGTTTGAATTCTGTGTTCCAGTGCCAATGGAATACCCTACCAAGGATGGGTTGAATTCACGAAGAATATCTGCAGAAAGAGACAGAACCCTGAAATATTGTTTCCTGCAGCAGGTAACAAATGAGGCAGTAAAGGTTAGATTTTAGTAAAAGACCATTAAAAAGCTTTAGGAGGTAGCTATTTAAAAAATAATTCAACCTTTAAGTATTATAAACATGGAGATTCATCACCATACAACCATTTCCCTGCCTTCAAGATCTCTGAATTTCATTAATTCAGATATTTCATGACCTAAAACAACCATCTTGGCTGGCAATGCCATTTTGCCTGGCAAGCAAGGCTGGGTAACCATATACTCAGGCAAGAGAATCTCATGCCATCATGCTCTAACTGCAGACAGGTTGGAATCAAATCCTTTAGCCCGACGACCCCAGATGTATTAACCCCAAAGACCCCAGATTCCCTTCTAGATCTTAGGTTACAAACCAGCCCTACAAACACCTCAGATCTAAAATGTCCTGACCTTTAAAAAGCATGTAAAATCTGATCTTGTAATGTGATTCTGCCCCTGCCTAAAACAACTTTCCCATATAGTCAAAATAGTTTCTTTAGGCTATGAGCTAAGACCTTTGATTCATCTGTGACCAAACACATTTTAGACAGAACTATAACCAACAGAAGAATACTGAAACAACCAAAACCTAGGAATTACAAAACACATAGTTAAGTCATGCACAGCATATTACAGCCTGGCTGCTAAGCAACTTTTACTCAGCAGTGGACATTAAACACAAAGGGATTGCTTGTGTCACACTACAAATTTTAACCCTTTTCTCTTGTCTCCTTTTACAATAGCAGGTATTCGAACAGTAAACAGCACCACATATTTATCAAATGTACAGAAAAAGCCACTTACTTGGTAGTGTCGTAACTGTGCTTATGTTTTCATTTCCTCCAACACTGTCAAGAAGAAAGAACGGGGGAAAAGGGTTGGTGAGGTGCGATGGACTCGGCAAGGCAATGGACAAGGTAGGAGAGTGCCCCCTTTTGGGGTTACGGCACAGGTACAGAGCGCGCTGCTGGCTGTGCTGAGCCCCCCGCGCCCTGGGAGACCATCCCAAGGGGGGCACCACATCACAGACACTCTCAGCTCCAGCAGAACAGTCATAATAGAAGCCCTGTACAGGCAGCTGTCCTTTCAGCTCTTTCACGTGTTTTGGCATATGTTTAAACCCAGCTGAAAGAAATGAGACTTTTTCCAAGGCTGCCACCTTTGCTACAGTTGCTACCTATTAAAATATTTATTGCTTCCATTTTTAGTTAACATATCTAACCAAACAGAAAGTTCTAAAAGCATAGATTTCAGAGTGATAAGTAAAATCAGTACCTTTGCCTTCCCCCATTGCCTTTCCCCCACTCACATTTCACTCAACTGGAAGAATACTTCTAGACTGGTGAAATTCACCATTATGTCCATGTCCTCTTTATTCTCCTTCATGCTGAAAAAAATTACTAGCATACTTGTTGCAAAAAAAATCTCAATGGATTTCTATTAAAGATCAAAATATAAAATGTTTTACTTCGAACATCTCTATAGTGACCCTTTAATCTGGAACGGATTTGAAGTGCAAATGGAAGCCAAGCTGGATGGTGGCACCCTGGTCTAGTGAAAAGTGTCACTGCCCATGACATGGGGGTTGGAACCAGATTATCTTTAAAGTATCTTCCAACCCAGACCATCCTATGATTCTGTGAACATGTTTAAACTTCTTCTAAAGTTGCAGTGACTTGAATTGGTAAAAAATGATGAACAGAAGATGAGCCTGACAAGTTTGGTGTTAAATCATACAGTTGCAGATTAAAGTGAGTGTGACTGCCTTTCTCCAGAGTCTTTTTGATGTGTCTAGTGACATGCTGCATATGTAAAAGTCTGTATTGACTCATAATTGATAAACTGTTCTCCATGATGTAAGCAATACTAGGAAAGGATCAAGGAAAGAGATACTGCATATGAAACAACAGCAGAAAAGATTTTTTGTAGACCACCAATGTTAAATGAGACCAATGGGTGATGTGGAGCACACTGGGCAGTAGCAGACACGATACAGAAAGAGCAGGGACAGAAATGCAGACTGAGCAAGTGATGCCATGGCAATGGAGTTTAGAAGACCCCTTTCCAGGGTCTCCTACAACCATGGGATTGAAAAACAATTTAACAAGGACCCCATTTTTCATGTACCTGGGTCTGTTCCAGCCATGCTACACTGCATTCTAGATAACCACTAGTTGGAGTATTTTCTTTATCATGAGTAATACTACAACCATGTGCTGTCATGCAAAACGTGACATGAAATCCACGTTTCCACAAGCCTTCATTTGCTACAAAAACAACTATATTGATCAAAACTGAACAAAATGGATTCTCTCCCACTGAGGGGAAGATTTCTGAGACTCACCTCCAAGAAAGACCTCGATACTGAGTCAGGACATCCAGAACATCATGGGGTCTGGATCCTGCCCCATTAGCTGCCTGGAAGAAGAAGAAAAGTTTACCTTCAGAAAATAAGCATTGCTACAGTGACTAGTTCTCTAACTGATCCTACTGAGCATAACTTAAAAGCATATTAATGAAGCAAGCTACATCATCTTCCCAAAACAGAACAGATTCCTGTTCTCAAGAAGTTCAAAGGCTGAAGGTATTTTAACTCCACTCCAGTGAATTACCCTCTTCTATCAACTTCATGATTAGATCAAGTGTGGGAAAATTACTTGAGAATGTTCAAAATACTAATATAACTCTAAATTTACATAAGGAATAACTATGACAGCAGTTGTTCTGAATTAATAATTTATTGTAATGTTCCCCACATTAAAAAGTTATACAGTGATTTTATGTCTTTCCAAGTTTCTCCAAGGAAAAAGACTACAAGGATTTAATGTGATAATTAGCACAGAACTTGTAGGAAACATGAATTATTACATGAGCAGTAAAGCAGTCACCACTGATTGGAGAATCACAACCAGTCTAGGGGTAATGAGCTTAGATAGTACAAGGAATAGTGTTAAAATAAAAAAATCTCAAGGCAAGTTCCACTCAACACACCTGATGTTCTATTGCAATTTTAATCATATATTTAGTTAGTATGAATCACTATGGCTTTATAGGCTTTGGTATTATCATATATATTGTTCATGTTATATAGATACACAGATATACACAATCAGATGCAGAACTTTTTCTTCTTCAAGCTGCTACTAATACCTTGGAACCTGCCAAAAATTGAAAGACATTGTAAAGAAAAGCAATTGTTGCAAGTCCCCTCCAGCAGAATAGTTTTGCTGCTACACAATCTATTCTTCCTCGTGTGACACTCTTGTGAACTTCAAATGGGAACTTTGCACTCAGATTAGACTCATGATCTGATTATTAATCAACCAAGGTAGAGTATGGAAAAAAAAAAAAGTGAAAAACATGTTTGGCTCAAAAAGGCATGGTATGTATACCATTTCCCAGGTTAAAAAATCAGAAATTTCATTGCAAGTTTTTCATTGCTAGCTTTCTCAGTGGCTATCTAGTGATCTTTACTTACTGTGAGTGAATCTCCCACGGCAGCAATCACCCGAATATCCGCCGGTTTCAAATTATGAACTAAAACAAACCAAACAAACAAAGGTAATGTAAGGGAAAGAACAAAAGAAAACTACAAATTGTGGTGCTTTTTAAAAATTTTCCTCAGAATAAGCATAATAAATCATTGCAAAGACAGCATTTTTAATATTCATGACAGCATCAGTTGAGAATGACAGAGACTGATAGGCATCAAATTACAAATTATTCTTGGTACCATAGCTGGGCGGTAGCTACAGTGACAAAGGAGGCAGATTCCAGTCTTGCATTTGTTCTTTCTCAAATTTCTTTTAATTGGTGAAAGTGACTGAAAAGCAGGCACAGCTCTGGTGCCAGCACAGAGTGGATATTTGGAGCCATCACAGATTCTGAGGAACGACAAAACCTACCCAAGGAACTCCATATGGGTTTTTGCACCTCAGACTGCATTAACAAGAGCCCCCTACAGTTTTTTTTCCCCTGGAAATGAAGGACCTGACTGCCTCCCATCTTTTCCACTGTCACTTCTTTTTTTGTACATAGAAGATGCAGCTGCATAAACTTTCATCATCCTTGAGGTAGTGAACCCCCATCTTGCTATACAACCACTCACATTGTTCCAAAAAGACTCTTAAAAACCACAGTCAACAAAGCGTTCTTCTGCAGAGAAAAGAGTACCTCTCCTGAGTAAACCCAGTTCTGTTCTCCTTCTGTCATCAAATGAAGTGGCTCTATGACAAAAAGGCATAGTACTATACCTGAAACTGGAACTGTGTCAGAGGGATCCCGGTCAGGACAGGGCACATTTGTTCCATAGCTCCTCTCCTGCAAAGACAGGGCAAGACTGCACATCAGTCTCACTCTACTCTGGTCATGGTAAACCATTTATGTCTCAGAGCATTAGATTAATGGAATCCCCATGTACTTTATATACAACTACCCAGCTCAGCCTGCCCTCAGTCTTGCCTACCAGTGGGGCCAGTTGTTTTAGACTCTGAGCCATGTTGCTCTCAGCTATACAACATTTGGTGTGCCCATACCCTGAACATCTTTTGCAAGAAAATGTTTGAACATCCCTGAAATATCCTAGCACAAAACCATACCTCTGTCAGCAGGCCATGAGCCTGCCTTCTGTGTATACAGTCCTGTATGTGCAGCCAGGAGTTTGCCCTCCTGGCTCTTTTGGGTTGCAGCCTACTGACAAAAATACCCCCAAAGTCTACTATTAGTGAAGGGCTGGCCATCAATATACCAGAGCAAACCATCACACAAGACTTAAAGATGTGCTTTGGCTCCAAATCTCTCTACAGTACTCCTTAAGTAAGCTAACTTGCCTAAGGAAATGATACTTGTATGTCTTGCCCCATTTTACTGGATCAGGTTTTTAATTTTTAATTTAAAAACCCAACAAAACAACCACAAACATAACATAGTATTGCTCCTTACGTTCTTAACACCTCCTACATTACAGCTATTTCCAAAAATCAGAGTGATAGGTACCATTGCCTCATGGCAAGGTCTGTACACCCCAAGTAACCAACAAAACAGATGGCACTAGATTAAAATGTGAACAGAAATGCATCTTACAACTCCAGTTACAACCAGGCCATTTTGTCTAGATGGTCTAGGCATTGTATTCTGAGGCATGAAATTGAACATTATCAACTCACTCTGTTCCTGCTTGGGAACACCAAGTTCTGCTCACAATCAAAGTACTCTGACTTAAAAAACACAATCATGGGTCTTTTTCTCCACACATCTAATCTGAAATTATTTCACAAAAAAAAACCTAAAAAACCTAAAAAACAACCATATTCTTCAGTTTTATTATGGCAATGAACAAGACTAAATCTGACACACACAGTAGATGGATCTGATCTAGTTTCTTCCACAGTAGGACTAAATAGCCCCACTTTCACCATCTTCTTATCCCAGGGAAAATAGCATTTTTATCCAGATGTCTAACAGAGGCTCTTACCTCTGAAGGCAAGACTCCCTTTAGGCTAGCTGGACACACCTACCTTACCCACACTCTACAGAAGCACCAAGGAGAGAATTTGCTATTAAACATCTGACTAGTTAGTTAAGCACAGAAGTAAAGAGCTGGAGTTTTGCATGTAGTTTTCCCAGGTAGCATTGTTTATTTAGGCTACAACACACTCTTACCCACCTGCCCCACTCCCTGGAACACACCCAGTCCATTGATGCAAACAGTCCTACTATACCTGAGGTGTTTCTCTGCGGTTTGATGTCCTCAGGGAAGATGAGTAGTTACTATTCCTATATGTAAACAAGTATGGATTTTCCTGCAGAGTGAAGAGAGTATGTTTACCAATGCTAGTGGAAACACATCAGCTGACATTAAAGTCTTCTGGCTACAATTTCTGAGAGAAAAAAATCTTTACAGTATTAATTTCTGAATGAACATTGCATTAGTGAAGTAAACCAGGTTAGACTTGAAAGTTAAGCCCTGGTCTGAAGCCATGTCCTAGGTATGCTCTAGGCACAGCACAACCTCCTGCCTTAAACCTAACATCAAACAAAACATAAAATTCTAACTCTTTGATATTTTAATTGCTGCTCAGAAGCTTTTGGATGCCAGTAATATTTTATCACAATCAAGTTATTGAAGTCAGAGCTTAAATGCAAAAGCATACAAGAACCTGTTCTTTGAACATGAGATGCTCCAATCCTGACTACTGACAGATCCAGGGACTAAATTAGTAAAACATGGCAGCAGAGGCAAATCATAGAAAAGCTAGATTATATAAAATATATGGATTGAATTTTATTGGTGACACAAATTTGAATATTGATAATGCACATCATACCTGCAATTAATAAATTTAGATTAGCTAGTTATATTTTTGGACAAAAAAAAATCTGACAGAGATGATTTAACTCAATTTTGTCAAAAGTTCTTTTTTTCAGAGTTTCATCTATAGAAAATAAAGACTCCATGTCAATGAACTTTAGGAACAGTCAATTTTTAACAGTGCAGTAACTTGGGCAAGCATACATTCCCAAAAACTTCAGAAAACAGTATTTGAAAAATTGGAAATTCTGCAAAGAATAAATAAAATCCCAAATAACAAGGAAGCCCTTTTACCCGAGATGGACACTGGACAATTTTTGTGGCACCATAAGGCTGCTTCTGTCCAACTGGCTGCATCTGGAAAGGGAGAGAACAGAGGAATTGTACACATGCTGTATGTGGGAAGGGAGGGAGGGAGAGCAGCAGCAATGCAAAGACTCTAGTGCCTGAAGTTTTCCATCAGAATCATATACATATATCTAAATATATATATTTAAAAGTTTCTTTTGCTTATGATAAATATTTATCTATGCAAAATATACCACATGTATACCTACAAAAGCAAGGAACTGAAAGCAAGTCCTCTCACATGAGCAGACTGTCTTCCCATCATGACTAAAACCTCCATCCAAACATTCTGGCTTTTGGGAATGCTGACTCTATAGGTGCTGATTGTTTATCCTACCTTTCAGAACTGTTTCATTATCTACACTCTCATACATGTTAGGCAACACCAAAAGGTGCTTTCCTACTCCATACAGAGACTTCACATTTAAGCTTGTTGGCCTTCTTGAGAGAAGATGGAAAGGGGATTATTGTAATGAAAAATTATGGAATTATTTAGAAAATAGTGACAGCACAAAGGGACAAATACCAAAAATAATCACTTCACCTGTTCAGGCAGCTTGCTGAGTGCTAATTAAATTGCAATCACACACAGAGGAATTGGCTGAGGGTTTAGATCCCTCAGTGCATGTCTGCTCAGCTTGGCACCAGCAGCTGCCAGGACCAGCAGCCTGCACAAGAAACAGGATGCAAGGGACTGGAAAATACAACAGCAGCAGGCTTGATGTGACCAATACACTCTGCAGGAATGTTATATCCTATTTTGATTCTTCCATCAATAAAAATAATGGGAAAATTCAGAGAAATAGAGGAGAGGCTTACAGAGTTTATACTCTTTGAGAGAAACATTTGAAGAGACAGTATTTCCCTGAAATGTGTAAAATAATTTATGTGCAAAAATTAAAAAAATGAAGTTCAGGGAAAAAATACATTGGAATACTTTCCCATCCTCCTAGGAAGAAACAATGTAGCTATTTAGTCCCATTCTTAAAGTAAATACACTTCCAACACACAATCATCCCACAAAACATGGGATACATACAATACAGTATTTCTTGACTAGAAATGAAGTTCAAGCAAGTATTAGACACTTGCATGTGTGTTGGGAGTTGGGTGACAAGAACAAATTTCTCCAGAAGGCAGTAAGTTCCAGCTGGCTCAGACACACTGCCCTCCCAGCAAAGACTGGCAGCTCCCATGCAGCTCAGCTGCATGGTCCTGGTCAGGGAATAGGGCACCAGGACTGCATTCTGGCCACCAACCCTCCCCAAATTCTGGCACATCTGTCATGCAGGCACTCAGGTGTGGGTCTGCTCTGGTATTCAACAGGTTCTGAGGCAGCACAAACCCCTGAACACAGAACAGAGAGTCATGGGCAGCCTCCTGCCATGCTGCTCACTTTTGGGTTCTTGCCTGGTTTTAGTTTCTCTTTTGGCTGCAGGACAGGCTTGGGTTTTGCTTCCATAACAAAAAAGTGCCAAAAGACAAGAAGCTCTTACTCTTATGAAGTTCTTTACATTCATGAATGGAGCTTTGCCCTCAGATATATATCAAGAGGTAAAATTGAATAATTTTGGCAATGCCTACAATCAAGCTCTCTGTGGTAAACATCAAAGCTGCCAAACTACACAGCCAACCTCTCATTTTTCCAATGTCATTTATCTGACTGTTCTCTGGTGTGCTTAGCATATGAATTGCACTGGTACAAGAGAGTTAGAACAGTTTTGGCCAAATATCCAGCCCTACCTAGGACCAAGCCCTTAGGACATGATGGCTCAGCTTCTCCTCAGTCAGGCTGAAGTGCAGCCCTAAGGCCAACTGCCACTAGATTTTCAAGGTTTTGCCCTTTGGCCAATAAGCAGGTAATTATTCCAGGAAGGAGGCTGGTACCGAGCCTCAAAACAAGGTCCTGACAGCCTGGCAGAGAGCAGGAGAAGGTAAACCTCTGAATGCAGTTTCATTCTGCTATGTTTCCAGGTCCACAGGTCACAATTCTTGATTTTCTATCAGCTCCCAAGACTGTGTTATGGGTTTTTTTTAAATTTTTAAAAAAGTCAGCCTAAACTGTTGGCTAGATTTCCCAGCAGAACTGGAGAGACCTTTATCAGGCAAGGACACCTGCTAGTGCTTTTTATGCTGAACACATCTTTCATATCTTCTTTTACATCATGGCAGAATACAGCAGACAAGGCAATCACAGGCAGACAAAGAAGCAACCCTGAAAGGCTCCTTTCTGATGATTGCTACTGTACTCTGAAAAGTCCACTTAATCAAAGAGAAGTCAGGAAAAGAGATGGCAAAATGAGTTGAGGGAATTGTTACCACATAGTCTTCCCTTCAAACCTGTGGCAAAATGTGGGTTTGCTACATTTTGCTCCTCCTCCAGCTCACCTAGGCTGTCCCCTCACTAGAGGAATCACCTCACACTGAGAAAAAACACTGAAATAAAGCAAAGCAGGTATTTGTCTCCCTTATGACAATGCTCTGGTTTTGGTGGCTCCACAGCATGTTCACTGTCCAAGTCTGGGTAACTGGCCCTGATGCAGCCAGCCTTAAAAGCACAGCTTCGTTTTGCTTATGGTTTTTCATCTCTGCTATTTTCACAAAATGCTCCTGGGCAATTAGAGTGACAAGAATAGAGTAACATGCCACACAATGGGTTGCTAAAGGACAGAGCAGAGGAAGACAAAGTCTGTGCAGAAAAGGATTAGACAGAAAAATGAAAACAGAGGGCATTTATTTTCTGATGGAAGAACTGAGGTAGGAATTGTGACGTCATCACAAGGAATCTCACAGATAACAGCAAAGGAGATAAACCGACCCAGCACGGTTGTTTCAAGGTTACCACTGCAATAGGTTATCAATTTTTAACTCCTTGTCTCCTACTAACTTTAAAAGATAATATTTTATTAAAGTGACTGTACTATTCTTGTAGATAAATTGTCTGCTGACGATAGAAGCCTCTGATAGAAGCCTCTTCCTGCAAATTCTGCTTCTTTAAATGATATGGGCTACAACAGCATTATTACTGCTTGAAGTAGCATAAAAGAAAACAGCTGGATAGGACATCCAACTCTAGAGGATATAACAAGAGCTCCTCAAGGCTGTCTATCACCTTTTCACTATGAGCAACAGCAGCACAAAGATGGTGAAGGAGGAGACAGAGGTATAAGACTCATCAGTACAGAATGGTGGGGGATGCAGGATAGAGGACAGAGCAGGCAGGAGTATAATTGCTGTACTCTCAGGTTAGGACAAGCCTCAGTCATCCTGTGCTGCGCTGTCAAAAAGTAAGATTAGTAAAACCAGGATCTGTCACAGCTCATTTAGTCCATGAGGCTACCCAAAGAGCTACTTTGAAAACCTTTCTAAAAAGTTCTTAGTAGAAAGTAGCAGCAGAGTGAGATTTGTCTTGGAAGTGTAGGGCATTTAGCACTATCCAAAGGCAGCCCCCCTGCACAGCTGAGGATAGCAGTCATGGGATAATTTTTGTATTCTTACTTCCCCTGCCTCTTTGCTACCCAAAGCCTGGTTCGTGCAGGGTTGCTACTAGTCATCTAGACCAAGTTCAGCAAGAAACAGTCTCTGTGATACTGCTTACCATATTGTTCCAGAGGCCCACAGCCATGAAAATGCAATCTTCCAGGATCTCCACTTGTGTCTTTGATGTGGTAATCAAACCATCCTTGCCCTGAAAGAGAAAGTACCTTGAGCATCATAAAATAATAAAGAGTATGGAAAGATTAGTTATTCAGTGACAGAAGATGTCAACCCATAAAACAATATTCATGTCCACAAGAAAATCAATCTTTGGTATTCTCATTAAGCCACTTGCCACTGATCCCAGTTACTACTGGTGTGTCAAGACAGAAAGATGCTGGTTTTGTAAATGATTGTTGCACATCAATAGGACAAGAAGAGCAGAGCAAGAACACAGCAGGATCACAATAGTGACACACAGTAAACCAGGAAGACATAGATGTGAACACATGAATCATTTGGAATAAAAAACACCTCTAGTTTATACATGCCTTTGAAAATTAGAAACGTGCAGAATTTGCCTTAAGTGGGCATGCTGAATTTTAAATGAAATGTAACTGCTGGAAGAGTTTGGAAGGTTACACATGGTGGCCTGCAGGCATACCACAAATCAGAAGAAATAAAGAATCCACCTGACACATGATGGCATTTAAAAAAATAATAGAGCAAATTACTGACAGAAAAAGTAATGCCATGAAAGTTAAAAGTCTGTTATTTGCATATGGACCATCCATCTACAAAAAAAGCCTGGCAAAAGATGACCCCAGCATCAAAAAGAAGGTTTTGCAAGACAGCAAATCCTTTGTTTTCCTGGAAGAAGAATTTCTTCTCCCAATTCACTTTGTTCTGATACTGATCTGAGGGGAGAAATGGAATTACCTCAAATTCGTGGAGCTATTATCATGACACTCAAAAACCCAGACCATGAATCTTTATCAACCTATTTTCCAAAAAACCACCTAATGTGATGGATTTTGATACCTCACTCCAAGTGAGCCATTCTCCAGAAAGTAATAGTCTCCCTCTTCATTGCCAGATCTTAGACAACCTGGACCTTTCAACTCCTCTTTAAGGACCACTTATACCAAAACCATGCCTGGCATCCCAGGCAGTCCCATCTTCATTCCCTACTGCCTCCACCAGAAAAAAAGTCTCAGTTCCCAGACTCATTGCAGGGAAATAACTGTACTTTCCAACATGGTTTACAAACACCTTTAACTTTTGTCCCTCTAACCTTTCTAAATAGTTCACATTACCCACTTTTTTTTGCCTTTGTTGTCAAACACCTGAGCATAAACAGGGATGAATATGGTGGTGACTACAAAGATATGGAAAAATCAGCAGCACTGACAGCTTCCAGACACTTGTGACTTTAGGTGCAGAGGTGCCAAAGCTTGATTTATCCTGGAGCATAGCATTCTAAAACACAGGATCTCTGACTGGTGCTGTTTAAATCAAGTTCCACTCTCAGGACTTCTGTGCCTGATCCTGAGGTACGTCCTTCCTGTACCTGGACTACCATTATCTTGCAGAATTACACAGCCTAGGACAAGAAGGCCTGCTGAATATTGCACTCAGTCTCAGCAGACACAAATCAGAAAGAATGGAGCAGCTTGAGTTTACTCACCAGTCCAAGCAGCAGATTTCTTCCTTGGACAGAAGGCTGAAGGACAATGGTGAAGTCATCCTTTTGATCAAACCTCTCAGACTCCAATAGTTTTTCCAAAGCATCCTAAATAGACAACCATTTAAAAAGAGAAGTATAATTGGGTAGAGAGTGTAATGTATGTGTGATTCATCAGGACTTAAAGTACATTTAAATTATCTCCATCCCTAATAAACCACAGAAATAAAATTGTGTAATCCAGAACAAACACAGTAATTTAATGAAATCTCATTATACAACAACTGGAACATCCTTTTAGCTATTAGAAAGATGGTTTACCATCATTTTCTTTGAAAGGGCAGCAAGCTTAGCAAGGCAATGAAATGTCATGTTTATTGCCAACTTGGCACATTTAAAAGAAACTCTAGCACAGCTGTCTTTGTCTTAACAGAAAATTTCCCACTTCTAAATTATGTGGCATTTTACTGGACAAGATGGATCATTTCTCTGATGGGATTTGAAAAATCCTAGGTTGCCAAAAGTTATGTAGACATTTGAAACTTAAAGAGATACTAAGATTATTGAGGTATAGATAGAACTTCTTGTCAGTACTCCTGAGGTAAGAAATGGGATTGGGATTGCCATGGACATGTGATAGAAAGGATGTTGCTCAACTTCCTCACCGCTATCCTCCCTTACCTCCTTGCTTCAGGCCAGTCTGGCAAATGAACAGACATGTCTAGCAATATGAGAGCCAAAAAACACAGAAGATGCCATACCTGATAGGACCACCTCAGTATGTTATCATGTAATGAGGAGTGTTCAACATAATTGCACTGATTCCTGCACAAAAGAATTAAAAACATGAAAGACATAATGAACTTTTGATAAACAAGGTGGATATCATGAATTCTTTTAAGCCACTGACAGGCACATACTAAAGAGTAAATTTTCTTGTTTGTGGGAAAGGCTACATGAAACAGGATAATTTTTGATATAAACATAGAATGATATATATTCCCATATCCAGACCTTTGTATCTCTTTTTGATTTGAAAGCCTAGTCAGTTGACAAGTATGCCAGACTTAGATTAGCACAGGATCTCACAAGCTAGCAACATGCTCAAGCTTAAAATAACAGCTGCACTAGTTTTCAAACATTTCTCTCCCTGTAGTCACACAGGAAAATCGAACAAACCCAAAATACTTCCACAGGAACTTTTTCTTTAGTATTTGACTTGAAGACCTGCATCTAGAAATGTGGATGGAAGCTGCAGAAGGTTATACATGCTAAAGGATAACTGGCACTGTCAGATTTCTGACCTGCAAGGTGAGATGGGTATACTGCATATTTTTGAAGCTAACTGGAGAATTCTGAGAGTTCCTAAAGGTGTAGGTGGGAGCAATATAAGATACTCCTAAGATTAGTCAGGTTCCAGCAAAATCTACTCCCTTGACATTTCCTGGATGGACCAGAATCTGAGAAAGTTTCTGGGAGGTTTTCAGACATAAGTATCTGTCAGGATCCTTTTCACAGAGCTCTAGCTAAACCCATTAAATGAGAGTTTTCTGATAAAGTGCTATTATCACTGCTGGTGAGTGAAAGAAATATGAATTCAGGACCAGAATCTTACCCAAGCCTAAGAGAGGAACCTCATAAAATACATGAAGAGAGTTATATGCCTAAAAATGGGGCTCATGTATTACTTTCAGTGTAGACACTTCTAGTTAGTAAGAAATTAGTAAAGGAGGGAACTCATTAAACCCCATTATGTCCCAAACTTCAGTGCCTAAAGTTAAGGCTCAGGACTGAAAGTGTCATCTGCTATTATCCTCTTTGATTCTTGAAATTTCTCATTTTGGTATGGATTTATATTTTCCTCTCAAAGCATAGCTCATAATGACAACTTAGTAACCAAATGCTGGAGGTCCTTATCTGGGACAGGATCTGGGACTGAGGCCATCTAACAAACCAGTGGGAACTGTGTTTATCAACCAGGTAAACACAGCTACGAGAGCATGCTGACAATAAGAAAGCAAATTGCCTTAAGTACAAAAGGAAATACAATTTCCCCAGAGGAAAAAAAAAATAGATCCACTTCAATTTATTTTTAGGGCCTTCAACACATGGCAAGGCCCATATTCCTAAAAAATCTTTTCCACATTTCTCACGTTTTACCCCTTCATGTTTGAGCAGGAGAAATAAGCTAAAGTGCCTCATGCAGCCACTTTTGAGCCTCTCCTCTCCTTGTATTTGTTAAGCACATGGTTACATAGCAGCCAGACCTCTTCCCCAGTTATATCAGAACATCTCCAAGGTTGTATCCTTGCAAGGCTTGTGAAACACTTCAGGATGACTATATTAGTACATATGGTGTCCTATGCCACAAGCACAGGGAAAAAAATTACTGTGGAATAAGACAAAGTGCCATTTCACCAGCTGTAAACTACTCTATCATAGCTGCTCATGTGCACACTCCTACTCCATTCTAAATCGGGACACAAACTACTCGTGCTTTTGTTACAAAGTACTGAGCAAGACAGAGAAATAGATGCAGTTATCATAAGGAACTGACAACTTGGATGTTCTCTACCCTAGCTAGCATACCCCAAGCCCAAGTAGAATCTTTCCAATAGCCTAATAATGTCCTTTAAAATCAGTTGCTCATCATTGATATGCAGACATTTAAACTTTTGAATCACCTACAGAGCTTCTGACTTGAGAATTTCAGAATAAAAGTATCACTGAATAAAAAACTGGGGGTAGCTAGATGATGCAGTTTTGTGACCATAATCTAAGTGCTAGGTCTGGCTGGGATGGAGTTAACTTTCTTCAAAACAGCCCATATGGTGCTATTTTTTAGATTTGTAGCTAAAACTATTGACAACAAACCAATGCTTTGGCTCTTGGTGAACAGTGCTTCCACAGCATCGAGGCTTTCTCTTTTTCCTTAACTCTGACCCAATATTTAAATATGCTGTCCAATTTGATAGGATTAAAAGCACTAGCTTCCTAGCAAAAATATATCTTTCAAAGAGAGCACATCAGAAACAAAGTGAAGACTTAAAATCTTTTACATTCCTTTGTACTAAGGGCAGAAAAACAGTTCAGCAGATTGTATCTCAGTCATAAAGTCAGTGCATACACCTAAGTATTTGTTGAACACCAGAAGACAGTGACAAAAAGTTAAAGAAACCTGTTACCTGGCATTACTGTAATCTTGGCACACAAGAGAGGCAGTTGTGAGCTCAGTGGAATCCACTAGATTTACAAAGGCCTTGGGAACCTGCAGTAATAAAGTAAAAATTATTCATGCTGGATTTGCAATTAAAGATCAGCAAGCAGCTATTATAGTAAATTACAGCTGCAACTTCACATGTATTACCCCTGGCCAGGGATTCTGCCTACATAAAATCGATTACCTAAGTCTTTGCCAATTCTGTCCTGAACCCTGATCCTCTGCCTGCTATCTAGGATCATCATTTATGAAGTACTTTTGACCATGCTTTCTTGACTGAGACACAGCAATTCATTTTACTAAACCAAAATGGCCACAAGCCAACCAAACTGAACTGAAATGAACTTGGAACTACCATTTTTGTGGCAACATACCAATGCAAAGCCGGGGACAAAACATCCTGCCTAACAGCACAAGCACTCATGCAACCCACCACAGCTCTCCCCCATGCAGAAAGCAGCTTTTCATTTACATAATGATATTTTACTTTCATAAGTGCACATAAACAGATTCTGGAAATAATAGTGGAGAGAATCTGAAGAGAATCTGTGGGTGGAATTTCCCCCATACACAACATTTGTCGAAGTCAGTTGGAGAAAAACGAGTGGTTGTGGTCTGATGCAACTAAACTGTAGCAGGTTTAGAATATGCTGTAGGCCTTCAATGCAGCAAAACAAAATTAATGGAAGGTGCTATTGAAATAATTCAGTTTATAGTCTGCTTTAGTAGAAATCTATCCTCATCTAGTCTACTATCATTAGTAGACCAAGATACAGTGCAGAATGCTTCCCAGAAACCATCCTAGATAAGCAGATAATTCTTAGCTCAGCCAGCTAGAAGACCTTTAGAAAGGCTGAGATTTTTTAATTAACACAAAATAAGAAAAAAGGTCTATGTTTTCTCTGGTCTGTAAAAGTCATCACCAGGGAGTTAGCAGCCTGTACACTGCCTAGGTGTTCCACACCAGTAATTAGATACCAGTTACTTTCACCAACAGCCCTGTTAAACATAACTTTCAGACCTAGACAGATGTACTCCAATTTTCACAGAAATCATTTAAAAAACACCCAAAGATTGAGTGGTACATTAGCTTGTGTTGCAAAACAGAGCAGTTACCCATCTATCCTTTCTGTTTGCATGTGTCAGCTTTTTAAAAACGGGAGCAAAACACTTAGCGAAAACAAACGGAGCCAGTGGGTTGATGTTAACGAGACTGGTGTTCTAAGTCATGTGAAGAGTGATACAAACTCTAGTCTAGTAGGGGAGACTGGAAAAATACACAAAGGATTCAGCTATTCAGGGTTGATGAATACGTCTTACCTTCTCATACAAAAAATCCAAGACAGCTGTAAGTTTTTCCAAGTTTTCCGATACACAGTTCTTCTGTAAATGAGATGAGAAAGGCCATCAAAACTGGTAGAAAAAACAGTTATCCATTTCCTAGAAGTCACAAACCCTGTGTATTGAGCTGTGTACAGAAGGGTTATTAAGAATCACTCTGTTCTAAATTCAGCCTTAGCCAGCAACAAGTAAATAACATGGGAACAAGTCTTGTAATTTAACTGCCTATAAACAGAGAACTTGGCACATATATTAAAAAAAGACAGGGATAGGGAAGAAAAGCATCTTTATACTTGAAGGTGGAAACCAGTTGTTCTACTAAGACATCTCAGACTAGGGATGGCAAATTAAGTACAGATGTTTATAAATACAAAACACATTGTGTTCCAGGAGCTTACATCATTGGATTGAGGCATCCCAACATCCCAGACCTAACTACTCCTTTGGTTCCCTACGGCAGAGAGCAGAGTATGGGAAAGTGTCTTAACTACCTGCCTTAACTGCTAAACACCCCACAAAGCACTCACCAGTTGTGTGGAAGCATAGGAGGAACATGAGGTTTCAGCACTAAAAAACACTGTGATCAGTTTCCAGTCATTTTGGAAGTCCATCATCTGGGAGGAAAAAAACAAAGGAATCGGATGACAAGTGATCTATTTGCTCTTCTCCTCTCTCACACACAGTTAGCTTGGGTTCAAAACCAGCAAGACCAAGCAGTAGTCCATGGCCCAATCCTGGCCATCTTGGTCCCTTCCATTTGACAAACCATCCAGCTTTTTCTTAAAGGACACAGTAAATGGATGGTTAGGCATCAAGTGATGCAATTAAAGCTGAACACAAAGCTCAGGATAGAGCCTGAAATTGCTGCTGCCATAGGAGACTCTACTGCAAAAGATGGGCATGGACAGCTTAGCACAGAACTTGATATTGTCTCTTTCCATCAGGAAAGATCTTGCATCTTTCCAACAGGATTACTGTACATGAACTGCTGAGAAGAGGTCACACTAGTGGGACAAAGACCGGAACAAAAAATCTGAGAGCTAGAGCCCCGCTCAGCTGTGCTGTGTTTGTTAGGCAATGCTGTCCAATCCTGAAGAGCCTTGGTTAGAACCACACAGTTCCAGAAACATCCATGCTAAATCCCTGTAGAGCAAAGAGGCAACAGCAGAATTGCCTTGGCAATTACATTTTCCCATTTTTTCAAGACTATTTTACAAAATAACATCATGGTTAAGAATAAAGGAGAAATGAATGCTTAAAGCTCCAGGATGGGACCTAAAAAGCACTCAGCCATGAGAGATAATTCAAGCTCTCACCAGCATCACCAAAGCATATTTAGGTCTTTATTGGCCTTTTTGAAAATATGTTCCTAAAAGACCACAAAGGAGCTGGAGAGACAAATACTGAGAATCATTATTTTGGGTTGACTTCTCAGAAACACTGGCACATTTACAGAGTGCAGCTAGCAGAAGTCTCACATCTTTAGCCAACAGAAAGCAAACATACTGGCTTCCCTACCAAGCTCTTCAGTTGCTTTGACAAAAGTAAAAAAGGTGGGATACTTCCAGAACAAAATTCTGCACTTGAAAAGCATAGAATTGATTCTTATTTACAACAGAAAGACTGAAGTCCGTTAACCTCAAGAAATGGCATTTTCTGTTTCAAAAGTTTTTTGAGTGCTGTTTAAGTATTAAACCACTTTACTGCCTTTTTCTGCTTCAACACCACACTTTCTGAATTGTTCTGTGCTTAAAACAAACCTGATCCACTTTCATGAGCTCCACTATTTCTTCAGCTTGATGCAGGAGGTCTCTGAAAAGAAGAAAGGAAGAGAGAAATTATGAAGGCATCAGTAAGGTTAAAGCTTTGACTGATTTTTACCATTGAATCAAACACCTTTTGAGGATTCAGGTTGGATTAATCTTTTCCTAAATGTGTTAAGATTAGACAATTGACTGTGCTACCCAGAGAGCTTTGGGTGATTAGTTCATATTCAGCTTCCAGACATGTGCACTTAGATAAAAAGAGCAGCTTAGTAGGCACACCTCAACTTCTATTTGAGCCAAAAATTTGTTTTGCAGCTATAAAAGAGACCTGATGTTAACTCAGGTGATACAGACCACAAAGCAGGGCTTTGTTCCTCCTGATTCTGACAGGTGCCAATTGAGCCACAGTGACAGCCTCTGCCAGTACCGAGCACAGTGAAGTGCTCCAGCATCAAAAATTTTCATCCTTCCCCTTGTACACCAACTGCCCAGCCAAAAGCCCCTCAGACTCACCTGGCTTGACTGTCTGGCATCTCTCCTGCTGTGCCAGGTGGAGGGGACACATGTAGGACCGAGGGGTTGAAGGTGCTAATGAGAGCTGAATGACACACCCAGGTTAGGAGATTTCTGCAGCCAACAGACTGCTACTCTGCTGATTCATTAAACACAGCTGAACTAAAACAGCACCAGAACCTGTAAAGTCTGAGGATCTCTTGGAAAGCACAAGAGGGATGCCCAAGCCCCTCTGCAGCTGTTTTTCTTGGTTCTATTCCTCACCTTGTGAAGTGAAGGCTTGTTGTCTGAGTTTGCCTCCAGACTCAGATCAAAAACCTCTGTCCCCATCTCATGTCAGCCACAAGTACTGTAGGTGGACTTAAATAGAGGCAGCTGTAGAAATGAAGCTATGGAGAAAGGCTACCCAGGGAAACTCATAAAACACCAGCAAGTTGCCATGTTTTAAATCCCTTTTACAGGGAAATAGATGTCACGCCAAGGAGTTAAGATACTAGGAAGATTATGTGGAGGGCAGGATCCTGGAGCTATATATTACACAGCATTTCAGTGGGCACAAAACTTTTACTTACAATACCCTTTAAGCAAGTAAAGCCTGCCTTCAGAGACAGCCAATAGGCAACCAATTCCCAGATGTGCCTCATCTATGGCAGTCCCAGTACAAATTCTAAACACTTGGCAGTTCTGGGCAGGCAAACCCACACAAGATTTCACTGGGCCAGCACAGGCCACAAGCACACACTAGCAGAGACTGTGTAGTGGGTAGAAATAAGAGGCCTAAAGCCCCTGTTGGGCATTTAAGAATCTTGCAGCAGCCTGTCACACCCTTTCTTCACTGCTGTTTGTTTACCCAGTCTCATCAAAGCCATCATGGACAACCCAAGCTGACTGAACTCATGTCCCCAGGTGCACCACTTCTCAGGCTTCCCTTACACCCCTGCAGTGTGCCTGTGCTGCACCTGCTCTGCAGCCCAGCAGAGCCCTGGAGCTCCTGCCAGCAAGCTGTTAAATTAATTTGCTGAGTTTTAGTGTGACAGCAAGACGCACCTGCTAAAGTTGCCACGCTTACTTCAAGGAAGTTCTTTCCTGTGCTATAGAAAGGGAAGAGAAAACAGGAAGTTCCTGTTATTCCATTTCTCAAAGAAAAATTATATTACAGCACAGCCTCAATTTCTTATTAGTTATGCAGCATCTCAGAGTGAAATTCCTGGCAGCTGTCGCAAGTAAGAATGGGGCCTTTCTTTCCCCAAACTGTCATGTCATCAGCTACTGCTGAGTAAGAACATAGTCTCAGATCTCAATTTTTTGTGTCTCTTTACCCTCTGCATGTTGCAGTACTTGTGCTTGCTTATACATAGGTATAAGTGATGCAGGGGCCTCTGTGTATACCCACATTCAAGTAGACACAGATGTTTTAAAAAAACTTAGTCTTAAAAGTTTATCTGTGCTGTGCTAAATCCTCATCTGGAAGGCTGTGACTCAAAAGATCTGCACAGACCTGCAGCTACAAGGTTTAGCCATATGTTCACTCATTGATTTGGATCTGCCAAAGGGGCATGGAAGAAGGAAATGGCATAAAGCTTATCCATGAAGCACTGGGAATCAGCCAAGCAGATTGAGTATCAGAAGTCCAGGATATATGGGCTACTGAGTTCTTTCTTAGCTCTGATAAATCCTTGCTTTCTAATCTCTAACTAGTGAATTATTATATTTACTGCCTAGGATTTATCACACAGCAATGATTCTTAATCAAGGGTACTGCAACCCTAAGGTAATTCTATATCCTGCATAAATACAAAAGATTTGTTACCAAAGAACAGGGAAAGTTTCAGTGTCCCAAAATGCTTTCTATTTTACATAGGCTTTTTCTTCCTCTCTATAAAACAACAAAAAATTGCTTGGGCCTAACTCCTGCACTGTGATACTACAGAGATTAGGATAATGAAACTCAGAAAAGCTAACTATAAATTCTTACCTTTGGAGTAAATCCTCACCAGATCCTGGTGTCTGTGAACAAAGAATCAATAAGAATAATATTAATTAAAGTGTAAACTAGAATAATATTAATTAGAGTGTAAACTAGACCTAGGTATGCTGTTCCCCTACCACATTTCAGTCATGTTAGAGATAGTACTGTTTTCTACATACTTTTCTCGATTGTGTTGTAATCACTCACAGATTTAGATTATTTTCCAGAACTTCCCTATTACAATGCATTTCATGATCTGGTAATTGTTTCTTAGTTACTGCTTTCATTAATGATTTTTTTACATATGGCTTAAAATAGAATATGATACATAAAACAAAATGCTAGTCTAGACCAAATTTCTCTGGATCTATTCCTACTCCTTTTCAACAAGGGACATGACCTGAAGTCATTTAGATAATTTACAAAGATGGCACTCAGAGAGAAGAGTGTCTGTTAAAAAGAAACTACATCAATAGAGGAACTTCACTGATTTCAGAGAGTTTAATGAGGAAACAGTGACAGAGATGTTTGCTCTAGGAAAGCAAACATTCCCTAGAAGAACATTACATGTTTTTCTGTGACATACCCACAAACAAGAAGGACACCAGAACAAAGAAGACTTGTTCCAAAGGACCATGCACCTGATATGGGTGAAGCACCCTTGCATTCAGGACAATAAATGTTTTCAAAAGAGAGAGGTACTCACAAGGAGCCCAGAAGTGCTGATTTTGTAAAGGAAAAGTATGATATATTCATCTCAAATTTGAAAGTTGCATTGTAATGAGGGAAACTCTCCCCCATTTTTCACAGTCGCAGCCTCTCCAATGGCTATCAATTTTTGCTCTACAGGCTTTTCTACACTTCCTCAAAGCTTGAGAATTGTGGTTAAATGCTTTTAATTGGGCCTCAAATCAGTTTCAGATATTCACTTCCAACTATTAAGACAAATAAAGATCATCCAAATCTAACTACATTGTTACAGGCAGGAGAACTTTACCCACTGATCTACACAGCAGAAACATATCTTTGTGACTCTTGGAGAACTTCTGCCTTGTAGGTAGAAACCAGTTTCTACAGAAAACACCTGATGAGGTGGAAAATCTACTGCATTTCTCAACAATTTGTATTTGTTCCAGTTTGAATAACTGGAAGAAGATGCTGGGAAAATTCAATCTGTTATGCTCATTGTTAGGAAAATCCATGCACTCTAATCAAATACCATGGTTCTCTGCAAGAGCACTGTGATCACACTTCCTCCTGCACAAAGTCAGCTGGCTATTTTTAGACACAGGGTACATTGGAACACTGAACAGCAGGTATTTCCAGCCATTTTTTCACCAGAAGTCTTTGATGCTTGTGGAAAGACTGAAGTCCTGAACACCCTGAGACCCCAAACTACATCATCAGCTGACTTCATCATCACAATGGAGGAAATGGGTCACATTCAGCACATTTCCTGCTTCTACTTACTCTTTGCCAACTTCCTATTGCAGTGACTGCTTTAATGTCAGCTGGCCTTAGAGCATGAACTGCAGAAAAGCAAAAGATTTCAGGTTACAAAAAAACCCAAAAAATAACCCCAAAAGAAAGTTATGTTCACTAGTATACTAAAACAAAGTTGGCTAAAATGGTAACAAATCAATACTGATTGATTTGATTGGAGGTTTTAAACTAGTCAGAAAGCATGAGAAACATTACTCAGGTGCTCAGCACATACTTTGGGTGTTTAGAGGCACTGAAATGCTCAACCATCAAGCAAGAAAAGATCAAAAAACACTGCTGGGAATGACTGAAGTAATAGTGGCATCCCCAATCACCAGCTGAAGAAACAAAGGTAGAAAAGTAATCACAAGTGGAACAAAAAACTAAGGAGTTTATAGAGCCTAGCTCCACTTCAGTCAATCCCATGCACAGACATCTCCACAAACAGCTGATTTCTGCCCCAGCCCATTCTCAAATAATTTTGTGAGCGAAAGCCTCTGCAAAGACAATATCAAACACAAACCTGAAGATGAAGGGGTCTCAGGGAACGTCACCTCCTCACATGAAAACTGCAAGCTTCTTAGAGCCTTAGACATAAACAAATAAATATGGTTGAGTGCTTAGACCTAACAAGGAAATTTGTTGAATGAGGGGTCCTACAGGCTCCATTCTCACACCTAACCAAGATTTTACTCATGGAAACAACTTCAAAGAACAATTACACCTCTGTTAGAAATACATGGGAACACAGATCTGGACAGTTGCATTTTCAGTTAACTTTTCTACAACTTGACACTTTCTGCTCAGTTTTCTTACTGGCTGCCACAGCACTGGGCCTGAGCAAACAATGAAATGTGCCAAACACATCCTGCCACATCCATTGCTGCAGTGACTGCTTAATCTACTGCAGACATCTCTGCGTGCCAAGGGGCACCCAACTGACACAACAAAACATCTCCAACACACAACAGGAAAGGCAGAATGAACCAATTCTGGCTCCTTAACACCACCTGGCCAGGTGATCAGAGAAGGCAAGGATGTGAGTGATGTTATTCACTCAGTGTGAGAGACAGCTCAGTACCAGCAGGAACATTGTTTCATGCCATCCTATATCCTTATGGCAGGCACAGCCCAACACCAAGTGCTTTAAAGGGACATGAAAGGCAATCTTTGCCTCCTCAGGTGACTTGGCAAGGGGCTCCCCCATCACAGTGACCATGAGTGGCTATCTGACCATCCCTAATACCTAAAGGTGAAATCTATATAGTGACCAGGGCCAGCAAGGTACCCACACACTCCCTAGTGCCCAGCTGGAGGACTTTAATGGGAGAGACACTTCTTGCACTGTTATAAAGCAAATACCAGTTTAATTCTGTATTTCTAAGAGAGCAACAGAGGATCTAGGAACAAGTGCTAACCACAAACGACCTACATACAGGATATGCAACCTAATAACAAACACTGCTCCGAGAAAACCTCATTTCCTCATTGTGTTCTGTAATCTTGCAGCTGCACTATCACATTGCTGACTCACTGGCTTTGCATTTCTTCTTTGCAGAAGCAGTTTAGAGCAACAAGCTGTATTCTTTCTTCTTCTGCCTGCCTCAGAGGAAGAAACAGCTTGACAGGTAATAATAGGTATTGAAAACAGGAAAAAAAAAAGAAAGTTGTACTCATACTTTACCTCTAGTTTTTCATATTCTTCCTGATCATCTGCATTACCTTAAAAACATAAAAGAAAGGGTTATGCTATATTTTTTTTTATCTTAGGGGAAAAAAGCTTCATAAGACTTAATATACCTAAAAGCACAGAATCTGGAGAGAAGGCACCTTTCTCATCTGCCCTGCTTTCCAAAGATGAGGCTCACCCCAACAATCAGACATATTTTCTTTGATTTTGTATACCAGAAAAATCTTTTAGCTATTGTAAGCAGGTGAGATCTCTTGAAATTAGTGGAATGAGATGAATTTATAGCAACAGGTGATGGATGAACTGCTGGTGGATCCCCTCAAACAACCCCATCCTCCACAGGCCTTCCCTACCTGTTTTCCTCTTCAACACATTTCATACACTGCTGTAGTCTCATTCTATCCAAATTTAGAGTAGTTTGAACATGTACAAGGTGAAACTCTTTAGAAAGGAGCAATTCACATTAATCTACATCTTCCACAGTCAGGGAGCAGCATAACACTGTTGTGAGTTTGCCATAGTGATACAGAAACAGCTGCAATTTCTTCTCTTAGTAGGGTGTTGGCAGACAAAACAGCCTGTGGAGCCAGGAGTCAGGCCTGTAGATGTTTCAGTAAACATTATTCTCTTTCCTTGAGCATACACTTGGATTTATGCAAATAGATTTTGGTTTATTCCAAAATTTCCACAAAGATAGCCACAAAGCCTAAGTCAGCTGAACTTCAAAGCATGCTCTCAGCTGTTCTTGCTTGCCCCACTGAAGCCACCAGCATCCAGCAAGTCCTATACAGAATTAGAATAACTGCCCTTTAATAGCCAGGAGCTATTTTTGGAATATTTAGCCCTGCTGAGTACTTGTGGCTTGTACACCTTTCTTTCCATGTCAATGACAGAGTAAGAGCTGGGCCAGCTCAGTCCAGCAGGTGAGGCATCCTCGGGTGTAGGGCAGCCAGTGGTGCTCAGGCTGCAAAGAGATGTGTCTGGCATGGGCAGGGGACTCTGGGCAGCCTCTGGGGACATGGGTACCTGTGCACACAGGTCAGTGTGGTGGCACAAAGCCACTACTGCTCCCCATGACTGCCTCAGCCTGTCACCTGTGCCACACTACATGACCACATTCAATAAATGGCAGCAACTTCTATACATGGTTTTTGTCCCCTACCTGGGTTTCAGCCATGAGCTATTTGCAAATTTTTATTATTTTTACACTACTTTGTAGAAGGTTGAGACAGTTTCCTAGCTGTTGTGTGATATATTTTTCACGTTTCTGCCTGTTCAATCTGTGGGTTTTGATGATGCTTTACTCAGGGCAATAACCAGAACCCCAAGTCTGTTTGGGATACTGGAGAAAAAAAAAATGAGGGACTTGTCTGCATCACACAAATCTACTGCAGGAATTCAGTATCTGAGAATTTTAACACTAATTTCAACTACATTCGAGAATAGCTCCTTAGGTTACATTGAGAGAGAAAGAGGATCTAGCCCCAGTTTCCAGGACTCAGGGAGATGGAGGAACAGGTTTTAGAACAAAATCCCACACCTAGTCTGGGATTTTGCCCCTGACAATATCCAAATGCAGATGCTTAGGCAAAGAATAGGGAAAATACAGTTGTATTTCCATTTTCTCTCCTCCCAACTATCCGTACTATTGTGCTCCCCGAGCAAGCAATTACTCAACCTTGATGAGCTCCCTGACATCTTTCTTCCACAGATTTGCCTATTTGTTTTTCTAATACTTTCACACTTTTGGCTTTCCCCAAGAAGTGTGGCAAAAGATGCTTCATCACTCAATTACATGTTGGAAAAAAGTACTTCTTATTTGTTAATAACCTGATTGTTTCCTTGTTGCTCTTGTAAAGAGCGGTCATTCCCTCGTTTCTGCAAAATTTGCCATTTTGCATGCACCTGTATGTCTTTATCATATACCTACCCCTTCTTCTCCAGGCTGAAGAGCCAGTTTCTCTGATCTCATGTTGAAGTTTTTTCCTATGTCTGACCACTCTCCCCCTTTATCCCCCTCCTAGATTTTACCACATCTTTTTTGAGATGAAAAATCCAGACCACTGACAAGATGCAGTTGAACTGTGGCCCTGTACACAGCAGTGGCAGCAATGTGTTTTTTATGCTGATCTCTTGATAACTGCTGAAATAATTTCTCATGATTATCACTAACACTGATATCTTCAAATAGCTGTGTTCTGGGGTCAAGCAGTATCTATTCAGAGTTCACCACAGCACACAAATAGATAAGAGTAATATATAAGGGGAAAACTTAGTCTAAATTTTCCTTCTGAACATCCTGAATAGCTTTGCTTCAGCAAGTTAGAATCCACCCTTATCCAGAGCACTTCTGAACATGTGCAGAGCCCACAACCCAACAGATCAATATGAGCATCACAGTTAATAAAATGGACATGTTCATGTTTCTGCTTGGCTCACTCCTTTGGGTGGATATCATTTAGTCCTGGCAGTTCTTTTACTATTTGTCATCAGTTTGTTCAAGGATTTGGTTGTTACTCCTCTTGTCCCCTGCGCTGAAAGGCTTGGAGGGCAAGGCCTTTTTTAAGCTGTTATGCAAGGACACCAAAGACAAAAAGAATTTGTCAGGCTTCAGGCTTCTTTTATACATCAGTCAGTCCTACAGACTCCATGTTTCAGAAGAATTTGGAAAATGATTCCTTTAAAAATGATTCATTGTTTCTCTTCAGATTAATTTTTGTCTTAGATGATTAAATTTTAACCACTTCAGTTTTCTTAGTTTGTTTTGGATTTACACTTTCCATAGGATGACTTTTTCAACTCCAGCTACTCCCAGTATTAAAGTTACTCCCTTACTATACCACTGAATAATTCTAACTTGTATTTTCAATTTTCTTGACATAAAAAAAAGTATTTTTTCAGACAATTCTCCCAAAATTTGGTAGAAAGATTCTAACTACTTCCTCCCTTGCTCTTACAGTTAATATGTTTCAACAAACAATTCTTATAGGCTGCTATCAATCAACATCTTTTTTCCTGGATAAAGTTTTCAGAGGAACTGCAGCCACCATGCATATTTTTCACTAAATTAAAAAGCTCAGATGTTATAATTTCTTCTGATTACTTCAGGAACCAAAACCTCCTACAGTTTATTATTTATCAGAGCACCTTAAAATCCTCTGAAGATAGTGACCATCACAGCCTACTGCTAAGGTAAAGCACTATTACTAGTTATCATTATTTTCTTACAGGCAGACACCTGAAGCACAGAGCCAATAAAGACAAAGCATACACAGCATTTTCAGTCTTGAGCACCTACCCAACCATCACTGGCACCAAACATGGATTTCAGAGACCCAGTATAGGGAATAAGGGCTCCACCCTACCCTGAATATTACAGAAATCTGAACAATACCTGGAATGCCAGGACGCTGAGCTTTCACTTAATCTTCTATCACTGAAAAGAAGATGGATGATCATAGCTATGAATTCAGAGAAAGCCTCTGTTCCTTGCTTGAATTTCTGCACCATTTTGGCACAGATCTCACTGTTAGTTTAATTGTTTGGTGATGTTTCTCTCACCAGAATGCTTCAGTGCCTAAGACACAGTCTATCCCCAGAACAGTGCAAACCAATGAACACATCTTCATCAAAAAAATTATCAAACATACACAAAACTGCATTTAAGATCACAGTTTTACTCACAGATTTTCTTCATCCTGCTTCTAAAACTCCTGCTATACACCCACCTTGCAACAACTAAAAATAGAGGTTCCCAAATACTGTGCAATGCAAATTTTCAAAGGGCCTTCCAAAACTTACCTTCTGAGGAGAGCAACCAAAGGAACAGCACACCTAACAATAGCTTCATGGTAATCACCTCTATGAATGATAATCCTGGAGTGCTCTGTGTTAGATGTTAAGGCTGAAAAGAAATAAATTCTCCTCCTTTATACCTTAAAAGCTGATAACTCAGCAGCCATAAAACTTATTAGCTTCTACCTTTGGAAAGCAAAGTGACGATGGTATCTCATTTCATTGCCCATCCAAGGGTCAAAGAAGGGCACAGCTCCTCTCACTTTGTTCGGGCACAGCTCCTCTCACTTTGTTCGGGCACAGCTGGCCATTTTTCAGGAGAATTCTCAGCAAGTCTAAGGACCAAGATCACATGAGTCAGCTTCCAGCAGGGTCAAGGCTCTTTCAGGCAATACATAACATATTAGTTTGGCATAGCCTGCCTCTGCCAGGAAGGGAAGGAGCCTCTGCTCCTGAGGTGACAAGGACAACTGAACCCTATGCAGCAGCCCACACCCACCCAAAGAGGAAGGTTGTGCTCTTCCTTTTGTCTCCTTCCCTACCTGTGCTACTTTCTTGCCTTCAACCAGACTCACGCTGTGCCTTTTTCTCTTCCGATAGTTCCACTTCTGGCAGATTCTCCTTCACTGGAGAGAATTTGCCATGACAGAGCAGTGCCAGACAAGCAGGATCAGTAACTCTGCCCTCACACTGCACAGGTCTCCAAACCCCTTGCTGTGACAATATCACAGTAGCAGTCACTTCAGCAGAGTCAAAGAGCGTGCAGAAATGCCAGCTAGGCTGTGACACAACACCCCCCATGAGACCACTATGCCTCAACTACAGCATCAGGGTCAGACCTCTGAAGGGCAGCCTGCTGTCCTCACAAAAAACACCAGAGTGACCTTTGGCCTCTTCTCAGACCACAGACACCCAGAGAGAGCTCCTACATGAATAATGGGAGTCTGCTTAAGTAAAGAGCTTTAAATGCTTAAATAAGCCACTAACACACCCAACTCAGGCAGTCTAATCCGTCCTTCAAAGGAGTTTTTGTTTATTTTGGCTTTCTGCTCTTTCATGATAGAAATTTGACATTCTTTGAAGGAACTTGCTAGAAGTAGATCTTGTGCTCATTTCTTTTCAAAAACCAGGAATGCTATATTAATTCTGAACATGAACAGCTATTGTTCAGAGCAACATGTAAGGAGGAATGTACATAGACAGGGGAAAGCATTCCTCTACCCCCTGAATCTCCACCCTCAACTCAGCAAAAGCATACCAGCACAAGGGGCTTCTCACTTCACACACAGCTGGAGGTTCAAGTCTGAGAGGGATGAGCTCATTCTGCTTGGGGGTCTCACACCTGAAACAGTCTGACACCCAAACTCCTTTAACCAGTAAGGTAATGAAAAGATAAAGTCTTACTCACTGTCAGGGCACAACACCACACCAGCAAGCCCTGCCTGGGCTGAGCTGCAGTGGAAGTCCCAAGCAGCTAGTCAGAATGATGGAGGTTCAGGTGAGGCTGGTCAGCAGCATTATCACCTCTCAGTCAAGGTGGCATTGCACAGTCTCAGCATGGATGAGAGTTACCTTTGGTGGGTTTTGTCATTACACCCAAGGGTTTATGGCTGCTTCACTCCTCAAGGGAAAGCTCTCATTATCAAAAGTCTAAGAAACAGACTTCTTGAAGACCTGGAAGTGTTTAAACCCCCAGAAAGCCTCTTCCTCATTGTACACCAAGAAAAACATGAAAAGGAAGGTAGCAATAATTCATTCATTTACCAGAAACCACAGATCCAAGAGTAATTTTAGCCTTCAAACACTGTGACATGTTCCAGAAGCAAAACAGCATTAACTTCAAGGCTTGCAAATCTCTTGTAAACACTCCTTCCCACAACCAAAGGATCAAAATAGCTCCTAGACTGAATAGCAAATAACAAGTGGCAGCAAAGATCAAAAAAGTTTGCAAAAGGGAGAAGAGAGAATTTTCAATTAGATACAGAATGTGTCAGAGACAAATTAAGCCTTTTACATTATTGCAAGGACAAAGCTAGATGCAGCTACAGAAGATAAGGAGAGCTCCAGACCATAAACCAACCCTCAGCTGATGGTATTTAGGAATATCAAAGGGAATTGCACCCAAGCAGCTGATTGCCTAATGATCAACACAGAACATCTTGTGTCTTCCTTAAAGTGCCTGCTGCTGCTCAGGTGGGACAAGGAGCTAGCTAGGCCTGGTAGTTAACCCTGCCTGAATCGTGTGAGTCTTCTTGCTGCTTGCCCTGGATGGAGAGGGCTCATAACTGAACTGGCACAGAAGAGTTTTGAGTGAAATTTGGTGGTGAAAAGCAGAAGTTTTGTGCCTTGGTATGTTCTCAAGCAAAGGACCTGTTTCACAGGTCTACACCCAACCTTTTGTGCAAAAGACCACCAAAAAAAAAAAAATAGTCAAGTCCTAGTTACAGTTTTAAAGCCAGCAACACCCAAACAGATACTCAAGCACGGGTGCTAAAGCATATTAGCCAAACTCTTTGGTTCATTGCTACATTTTTAGGTGGCTTATAATATGCTTAAATCTTCACCTTTCACACCTGGTATAGGAGCCACAGCTGGGAAGGCCATGGGATTTTTTTTAGCTTGTCTTTAAGGTTTTCCTTACCTCCTCTGTTAAACAGAGCTTTTTCTGGCATTTCTTTTATTGATACAGAGTACCAAAACCCAAAAACTCTTTCAACCTAAGGCCTCACTTATAAGACCACTGCTTTGAAATACAAATAATGAAAGTATGGCTGTAGATCAAAAGAAGAAAAACCCCAACAATAAAAACAAACAGACGAAAAACTCCATAGCACTTGACCACTCATAATTAAACTCAAGATGTTTGTACTTGTACTGAGTAAGTTAGGGAGTTAGCTTGCTCAATTGCTAATAAGCAAAGGTCATTTATCAGTGGATAATGTTCTTGCATCCACAAAACTATCACATTACACTGGCATAGCAGAGCACTTCTTGTGGAAGTACAAAGCAGACTTAGTTTCCATTTCATTTGAGGATAGAGCCTGTTTGCGACCTGTCACTGCTCCAGCTAATCCTACTGCCTTGGCAAGGCATTAGATCTTGAATTTTGTACTTAGGAAGAATATCCCTGAATTATTTCATCTATGAGGCACCCATCTGTGATGGGTAGGACATGACAGTGCTTACAAAAACGTTAGGAATAAATCACATACAAAAGCAAGACATGTCATATGTCCTTGTGATGTGGTGCTGTTGCCTCCTCCTGCTGTGATTCACACTGCTGGTAAATTTAGTGCATACTCTGGACCTAAACAGAAGATCTTCCTCCTCAGGGAAGTTCAGACATGCAGTAGAGGGTGAGGAGATCAAGTGAGGCCAGGGGCAGGCAGGGACATGAATCATCGGGCAGCAGTTCTGCGGCAGCAGGCAAGAGAGCTGCACAGCTTGAAGGAGGCTGCTACCACCTGCTGGAGGGAGCGCAAATCCTCCAAGGAACGAAGAACACAAAGAATGCGGAACTGGAAAGCACTGATCTGCATATGGTCAGATTAGTGACGGTGGGCAAAAGGCCTTGTGATGCACTCCTCTAAAAAACTCGGGCTTTTGGAGTCACACGTGAGGAGGATATAAATTATTTCTAAAATGGCTTTAGAAATTAAATCTTGGGGGAAAAAAGAAAAAAATGCAAACACAAGGCCTCAAATACACTTCCCTAAATTTTTCTAAACTCAGTGCATGGTTGGACTCTGGCTTTTATAGTTAGGATCTGCCTAGCTGCTACAAAGACCTGAGCTGTGGCAGTAAGTAAAATAAGCAGGGTCACCACTTCAATTATACCCATTTTTGGATGAGCTATGAGGCAGTGTTCTCCAGCAAGCACCTACCAGCAGCTGAAACATAACAAAAACTCTGATCCAATGTTAATAATTGAATGAAGCTTGAAATTTCTTCCTTGTGCCTTAAGCAGGGCACAACCTCCCACACAGATTGTTTGATTGCTTGCTGAGGGCACAAGCCCTTTAGCCACTCATCTGTGGCTGGCACCAAAGTACAGCCTAAAGTCCACCTCCACAGACTGGTCGGTGCTGCTAAGAGGCTGGTGGTGTCCAGCCTGCCTTTGCAGTTTGTGCATCTGCCACAGGTGCATCAACCCCCACCGCCTGTCACAAAAACACAGTGCCCTCTGCAGCAAAAGCTGGAACTGCTCCTCACTGCCTATTTCAGCAGCTGCTGGGCCTTTGGTACAGCTGCAAGGCTGCTGAGGACTCTGAACAGCCAGAGAACAGCAGAAGCCAAGATTTAAAGATCCTCTACTAAAGACTCTTTTTACTGACTTTTCTGTATTGTGAGGATTCGCTTGAGTCTGTAAACAGCAAGAAGCTGGGGACCAGATACTTCCTGTGGCCTCCTCAGTTGGCCCCTTGGTTATCAAATCAGGAGATAAAGCTCATTTCTGGGGAGCCCTGTTTACAGCCACAGACTTGAAAGGGTTCACCAGCGCTACCACAGCCTCGAGAAAGCAGTGCTGGCAGGAAGGCAGATAGAAAAGGGAAGCAGTCTGCCTGCCTCTGATAGACAGTGATGGCATTGGATGGCAGGCACCAGAAAACATGTGCTCCCTTCCTGTGTCTCTGGGTGAGTTTGTTGCTGCTCACATGCAAAGTACCTAATTCTCAAACATTTGCATGGAAGTCAGGTAACTAAATAAACACCACTGTGAGCTGAAGGAGTCATCTCAAAGTGCTGTGTTACTCTGTAAAATAAAAACATGACTATTCCCTTTCTCCTGTTCTTTTCCATTAAGCTATAAAATTCCCGAAGCAGTGCCAGCTTTTGGCTGTTTGTGTTCACACCACAAAGGGGCTCTGTTGTCAGCCAGAGATGTAATTGCAGCAGCCACTGTGGGAAGCTCCTGACTCTCCTGTGCTCTCTGAAGCTCTTCCCACATGAAGGTGCAACATATAGATTCTGTGGGGTCAGTCTGTCTGGGTGCCACGGTGTCCCAGACTTGTTGGTCCACCTATGCACATCCTAAAAATCCTCTGTTCACCTGACTCCCCGCAGAAATTTGTTTCTCAGCCTGTCTTTATGCATCAAAAAATGTATTCCTTTGACCACAGTAAGCCAGCCCCAGATGTGCTATATTCCTTGTGCATCATTAATACTTGTGCTGCTCTTGAAAAAGGAAAAAGAGAAGACTTTTGGTCTTTCGCTATGCTACCACTTCTTCTTCAAGTGGTAGCATAGCGATTGAAATGGGGAGAGGAAGTAAGGCTGCTTTTCCCCATATAGGATAAGACAGTTTGACTTTTCTGGCTGCATTTGCACCAAACTCTTAGAGACTTTTACACCCCACAGCCCTCAGGGTTGCTCAGTTTTTGTCCATTAGCAGCAGAATCTCTTGGAGCTAGGAGCATATGGCTTGGTATGCTCCCTTCACATACTTCACACAGCACAAATTGTGCCAAACACGTCCTCCCATCGTAGTGTTCACCATCTATGCAATGCTCTGATCTGCTCTCACCTGTTTTGTGGCCAAAAGAGCCAAACCTGGGCTGTCCAGGTGCTCTGTGTCTTTCTTTCATCCGGTGGAACTGCACTGAGGCAAGCCTGGGGGTAACAGAGTCAGTGCTTAGAGAAGGGGGCTGAAAGGCCTTTGGACACAGACACACTTATTTTACTAAGGGACCGTGCAAGGCCAGGCAGCTGAAGCCTTCTGTAAGTGTGAAGAGGTGCTAACAGACACTAAATTTTCCTTTTGTGAGGCAAAGAAATCACAGGAGGACAGCAAGCAAACACCATCAAGTCAATCTTAAACCCGAAGTTCACACAGAGCTCAGCACTCCAGAAAGGGAAGCAAGTAAATGGGCATAAAATAAACAGGAGGGGTGAGCATACAGAAACTACGGGAGCCAGACTGGACTAGAAATATTTACAGTGCAGGGCAGAAAGGAGCATCGGTGCTCTGGGTGGAGCTCATGGCCAGCTGGCCTGGGTGGCAAACTGCGTGAGGAGGGTCACGCCTGCTTTAGCCAGCTGTAAGCTCTCGCAGTTGCCACCAGAGGACACCAAATTCCCACATTTCCACTGCTGAACACAACAAGTATCCTGACCCTTCGCCTGAGAGTGAGGAGGAGCTGTACCTCCAGTCCTTAGGATGAGGAGGTCAGGCCAGGGGATTCTTGATGTGACCTGCGCGTGTCCAGGTATACCACCACATCCTCCCTCACAGTCAGAAGCCAATTCCAAGCTTGCACGTTTTCAGTGATGCATGCTTTGAAGACCACAGATAATACAGAAAATAACAGTGATTCAAACCAACGCTAGACGATTGGAAACCAAAAGCCACTGCCAGCTGAACAGATGCTCTTATCCCATATTTCCATTGAAAGAGTCTTCCAAAATTCACAGCTCTGCCAGGCTTCATCCTGACATTTCAGCAGAATATTGCAAGAATGCCATCAAGTGCTAGAGGCCTTTGTTTTTAAGATGGAAAGGCTGGGCTCTGGAACCAGCTATGGGTGCAGGCATGGGCCTGTCCATAGGATTTTCTGAACAATTAATGTGCACATTATTGTTTCAAGTGATCTCAATAAATTGCAAAAACTGCTCAGAATCAACTGGATAAAATTCAATAAAAACACAGCAAAGTACTACGATTGGGAAGGAGAAATGAAGTGCACAAATGGATGACTTGGAATAACTGGTTAAGCAGCAGTACTACACAAAAGGATCTGGAGGCATTAGAGTGGATCATATAATGAGTCAACAGTATACTGCAGTTGCAACAAAATCATTTCTTTTGGGATATATTAATGGAGTGTCATAAGTATGCCACGAAAAGTCATTATTCTGTTTTACTCCAAAACAGCGCTCACTAATGCTAAGCTTTGTGCCAAATTTGGGGCGCTGGCAGTTTCAGAAAGATGGAGTTAGAGCAGACCAGCCAGCCCAACAGAAAGCTTAAGAAACCTTAAGGAAAGCTGGATGGACTGGGAGAGAAAGAGAGGAGTGAGGATGGCTGCTCTGATGCCTGTTCTAGCCAGCAGCAATTACCATACATGTTTTCCCTGGCAGCTCAGAAGAAAGATGGGCAGAGGGGTCCCAGATCAGTGTGGAATGAAGGCAGACACCAAACCTGGGACTAGTTTGGGTTTCATCTCAACAGGTATCTCTGTTTTTCTTACATAAGAGGGAAGGTATGCAGGTGGGGGATGGGAGGGGTCACGAGTTTTGATGTGACTGTCAGTGACAACCTGGAAACTTGCTTTCAGGTGAGGAATGGTCCTTTTAACACAACAAAGCGGCACACCCACGAGTGCATACACAGACCACACCTACTGGAGCCGGCTTCCACTGGGTTGTTTGTACTGCAAGCAAAGGAGAAAATAAAGATTGGAGACGGAGCTTGCTTTTTGCCCATTCCTCCCCTCCGAGGTCAACCTGTCCCTATGAATAGTACAGCAAGGCTGTTCACATATTACTGCTTTCTATGGCTCCTGGGGACCCTCGAGGTCCTGCTAATATCACTGCTGTAATATTCCCAGCTCTTACACCTGGTTTCCACTAAGCACCTAAATAAATTTGGGCATGTCCCCACTCAGCAAAGGCCTTAAGCTTATGCCTACATTCAAGCACAAGCCTCAGAGCATGGGTTCCATGGCTTCTGCAAACAAGGCCTTTTCCTTAAAAAATATAGATAAAACAACTTTTCATTTAGCTAAGTTCAAACGCTTCCCTCAAACTCCTTGAATCTACCTCCTCTCTGTGACTGAAAGAGATGCCTTGCATAAGTAGACTCCCTTGCTTCCTCTCTGCTGTAATTCATCAGCTCTTCCCTGCTCCAGGGCACGTACCTCTAGGGACAGATGAAATCTGTTCCTGTTTGTTACTGTGCACAGCTAGATCTCAACAGCAGTGATAAAGGCCCTTGCACATCCTAGCTTGCTTTCTGATACTTCCCTTTTCTCTGGAATTCATACTCCTCACCCGCCCTTGTCCCTTCCCCCTTCCCTGTTTGCTCATACTTCTGGAAAGATGACTGAAGGCTAACCAATGAGTATGACACTGCTGCACGTCATCGCCTGTCTACTGCAAGAAGGGGTGAACAAGTTCGTTTGTCCACAGGTTAAAGTGAGGTTGCCATCCTAACAAGGAGCATGTAATTGGGAGACCAAGCAGTGGGAAAGCTGCCCTCTCTTCTCTCTCGTCTGGAGCTTTTAATTTCTCTTGTTTTCTTCATTGCGTACAGCACTTTATGCCTGCACAGCATCTTTAAAGTGAGGATCTCAAAGGGCTTCACAGACCTTAATTAAACCTCATAAATCCCTAATTGATAGATGAAAATTCTGAGTCACAAAAAGGTGAAGTGATGTGCTCATGCTGAAACAGTGAGTCAGCTGCAGAGCTTGGAGCAGGGCTATGGCGATCCCATTTCAGTACTCAGCATCTTCCTCGCCTGCCAGACTTCACCGAAGACTTGGAGAGTGAGTTCAACAGCTGCCTGATGCAGCCCCCAGTGGCCATTCAGCCACTGGTGGGGAACAGCCATCAATGGCTTAGGTGCTGCGGCACCAGACTGGCTAAGGGTGGAGTACTGTATTATTTCAGGAGTACTGTATTATTTGGGAACAGCCCTAGCCACCCCACTCCCCACCCACTGTGACCCTGAAGCCAGCCTGGAGCCCAGGGCTCAGTTAATGGCTATTTCCAAATCCCAAGGAGGCTACCACCAGTTCCTTCAACCCCCCCCCCCCCCCCATATGGTGGCCTGGCAGGGGAAGGGCCTTCATGCCCTGACACACACCTGTGGAAGCAGTGCCATTATCCCTACCACAGACCCACAGGGACACTGCAGTCTGCGCCCAGGGAGCCAGCAGGAACCCAGCCAGCTCCTGGCTGTCAGCTGGCCTTGGGCAAGTCCCTTCTTTTCTCCTTTGTTCCCCTCCCAAGGCTTTGTTTCACATCCACAGCATGCAGGCCCGGCAGGCCGGGACCCTCCCGGCTGGGCGTTTGCACGGAGCGGCCCTGTGCGAGTCCGGCTGGGCTGGCAGGACAGCACGGCCCTGCCCGCCCATCCCTCCTCGGAGCCGGGCAGCCGGTCCCCCTTGATGGACATCGTCCCAGTCTGCTTTCCAATTATAGCATTGCAGGCCCGCGACTGTGTTTAATTGTCTGCATTTTATAAACACTAAACGGCCTTGGCTGACGCCCGAGTTAATGATCCCCTCCAGAAGCGACTTTGGCCGGCCGGCTCCCAGCTGGGCCCTCACCACGCCCACCAGAAAGGTTCAATTAAGAAAAGATGGGAGAGGATAAAAGCACAGAAACACGACTTAAAAGATGATGATGCACCTGAGGAAATGACACATGTCCCCTCCTGTCTGCCAGCGAGGTATGATGCCGCTGCTGAGCTGGGCTTTCCTGAAGGCACCAAGCAGCGGTGCCCTGTGCTCCCCAAACCCACCTGCCTGCTGCGGCCAGAACTGGCTGCCCACACCTCAGCAGCCTTTCTCAACCATCCCAGTGACCGCCCTAGTCAGGGTCTGACAACAGCAGTAGCCCTATAGCAGGACAAACAGATCAGTTCACCTACCGTGTCAAACCTACTTCTTTCCTCCAGGTTTTCCCCGCGCTTAATATTAGCAAAGGGAAAAAACCCAACACAACTCACCTCAAAAATGCAAACAGAATGAAAACCCCCAGAGTAAATAGCCAAGGCTTTTATGTTAATGCAAGAGTCATTGACAGCATCAAAACAAAGGGAAAATCTCTGGGTCAAATTTGCAAATGATGTAAATAAGCCTATTGAGTTTCAGCGAGGGGCTGAAACAGACTGCCATACACTATGGATATAGGTATATGTATATATAGCTATATGTGCTGCCCTCATTCCCCTCCACTACCACATCCCAACTCAGTGGCACAATGGACACTGGAAGGGGCAGCAGATGATGCTTCAGTAGGAGTCGTACATATCACTGCTAAAGCTCAGCATTTCTATTTTTAAAAGAAAGAAAGGAAAAAAAAATATGAAAAACCCAAACAGGGCGAGTGCACAGCTGCAAGGCGGCTTGGGTAATTGTGCAATGCTGGGAACTCTTAGGTAGTTAATAATTATACTCAACCTTCGGTCTAGTTCCTAACAACACCCCTAGGCGTGTCGCTCTTACAGAATAAGGGCACACGCCCTGCTGTGTCTCCTTGCTTAACAGGAACACAAAGTACAGTAGTAGGAGGTGTTTCCTTGAACTCTGAACAATTGGACATTTAAGGATTAATTACTGTTAAGGAGCTTTGGACTGGCAAACACACTAACTCAGCTCTTGGCTGCGTCTCCCAGCCAAGTTCTCTCAGTCATCCTAATTAGACATTCTGATACCATCTTTAATTATATGATCTCACATGCTATTTTTTTTTTCTTCTTTTTTTCTTCTTCTTACCCTGAACCCCTGTCTCCTGCAGCACGCCGAGCGGGCAGAGCACAGAGGGGTGAATTGGCGGTGAGGAAGGCGCCGGGCTGGGAGTCTCTCCTCTCCATTTCTCTGGGTGCACAGCAGCAGCAGCACCATGCACTGTTGGGATCCGAGGCAATCGGGACCCGAGCTCCCCACACTGCTGAAAACACCCCAGGTCTTTCACAAGAGGGAGGAAAGCACTGAGCCTGCCACAGCTCCCTCACTGCTGTGGGCAAGACAGGACGTATACTGTATTTGTCAGTATTGACTGCAGCCTGGCTGGAATAATCCTGCGGCGAGCGATATCCCGCACCAGCAGCAGCGAGTGCGTGTGTGTGCGCATGTAGATACACACATTTGCTCTCCTGTACACACCTTGGTCTTATTGAAACAACAGGAGGAGCATATTGCGTGTTATTAATGTTTTTCACCTTTGTAAACATTGCATTGCTGGGGCGCTGCTCCTGCGCCCCAACATGCAGCGCCCAGTGGCACTGTGGGCCTGGCACCCTCCCATCCTCCTTTGACCCAGGGCCTGCCAAAAGCTGCTGAAGCTGCTTCGCGTTCAAGCTGATCCTGTTGGACTGCAACATCCTTCCTAGGAAGGGGTCTGGCTACACACGAGAGGCAGTCACCAACATCGCCCTTTTTTCTGTGAGCTATCACTCTGTGCCCAAGCTCCGGCAGCCCCCCCTTCCCCAGACGCAACGAGGGAAGTTTTGGGCTGCGTGCTTTCCACTGAAAGGCTGCTCTGCTGAGCTGGAAACTCGGTATACCCTGAGGTCAGCCGAGGTTCACTAAGCTGGGGAACTCCTTAAATGGTATGGTCTGAAAAGCCGTCGCCCTTTGTTTTCGCAAGCAGCACAGGGAGAGATGGGCGACCGTTTCCCCAGTCCTGGTCTTGTGTGAATGTGGGGGCAAAGAGGCCGCTGCTCCCTGGTTTTCCCAGCGCCAGCCTGCTCCCTGGAAAAGCTCCAGGACCTTCCTCTGCCTCTACCGGCCAGAAGAACTGGTTGGCCTCAGCCGGGAGGGTGCGCAGCTCCCGTGCTCGCCCCGTGCTCCCGGGGCTGGAGAGCCTGGCACACCTGGTGCTGGCAGGGTCTCTGCCCTGCCCGCCTGCTGGGGCTAGCCTGTGGGCATAAGCAACCACTGAGCACTTCATCGCCTCTTCCAAAATCGGGGGGGAAGGAAAGGAGCCCTGACTGTCCCACAGGCAGGGAACAGTACCCTACACAGGGAGGAGCCCTCTCCTCCCGGCTCCTAGGCGTTCCTTGCTGATTCAGAGTCAACATAATGGGGCTGAGATGGCGCCATTGATCCTGCTGGGCAGGCGGAGCCGCTATATGGTAGGGATTAGCAATGGCTTTCTTCCCCCATGGCACTGGGTCACAGGATTTAGCCCTTTGTACAGCCCCACAGTAGAAACAGTCTGCCTCCCTCCCTGCCACCAGAAACGTGCCCGTGGAGCTGCTACTGCTCCTGGGGAACAGAGAAATGGCAACAGCTGCACAAAAAAATTAGGAGTTGTACCCGTGTGACAAAAAGAAAACCAGAATTGGAACCAGTCACTGGGGGGGGGGGGGGGGGGTAGACCTACCCTACTAGGGCAGCCAGCCATACTATCAGGAGGTCCTTCCTTCAGTCCTCTAGGACAGGCAGCCCTATGCAATCAGGGCTCTCCTCCAGCCAGGTGCACCTCGGAGGACCTCGACTTGCCAAGACCTTCAATGTACAGCTCCTGCTCTGTGCCACCTCAGGACAATCTTGCTCCTTGTAGCTGCCTGGGAACAGCCTGGCCACAGGCTGTGAATACAGCTCTAGCAAACCCCTCACTCCGCCAGGATAACAAGAGCAGGGGGAGGAGGATCATCACTCCAGGATGAGCACCCATCCCAGCTGCAGGTGCTGACAGAGGAGGACACCCGAGGTCAAGGGAAGCACCTGAAGCTGATGTTTTGAAGGCATCACTCTACTTTCCTATTCCCTCCCTTTTACCACAGGCAGTGTCACAGGCAGATCTTCATTTCCTCAGCTGCCAGGAGCAGAGAATGTAATTAGATACCAGTATGGCCTCAGAACACTGCTTAGAGCAGAGATTTAATCTCAGTCCTTGTGGCTCACAAACTCGGTGCTCAATCGGAGGCTACAAAAGGCAGCCAACGTCTCCCATCACCCCCGTGACCTGTAGCAGCCAAGGAGGAGTGAAGGGTTTCAGCCTTTCAAATCAGCATCAGCCTGGAACAAAGGCTGTGGCAACCAGTTCCTGAGGTGTGAGGCTGTGGTGCTGCTCACTGCTGCTCCTGATGGGCTGCCCAAAGCTCTGGCTTTGAGGGGTCTGAGCAGGGCTGTGCCTCACTAGACCACAGGGCAACCTTAGACCTGAAGGGCTCATGAGCTCACCTTTCCCCTAGATTATTCATGGGCCTCTGGCATGAGGGCTTTTATAGCCCACAGGATGGTGTCTGTCGCTCTACCCTCATTAACATGAAACAAAAGTTTCAGAACTAAATGAAGTACATTTCAGAGCGGTAATATGACATAAGCAACTCAGACAGGAATTAGTTAATTAGAGCACCCAGTGCTTGAATAGCTTGAGCTACCCAAAGGAAAAGAACTGACCTATTTCCTCCCTTTGCCCAAACTCAGCATGTCCTGCTGTGGTGGCTCACATCAGTAATCATCAGCAGTACTGTGTCATCATTAGGAGCCACTGATGAATTTCCCTGCGTCTGGGAGCCCAACCGCCCAACCAGGATTACAGAAACAGGGTGGGGGGCCAGAGGGAACTCTTTGCTCAGTAAATGGATTGTGCCTGTCCCACGAGCTCACCTAGGATCATCAGCTGTAGGTTCTTATTTACCTTTCCAGGGAACCTAAAAAACTACTTTTGTCTGAGAGGGAAAAACCGTATGAGAGCCTATAAAAGGCAGATAGGCAACAGTTCCTGGCGCTGCCTGTGGACTTGCAGAGAGTCATTTGAGAGATGCAGGATCTAGATCACAGCCATGTAAGGCCTGTCTCCCTCTCTTCCCCCATACTAGTCTGTGGAATGGAGCATGCAAAATTAAAAAGGAAATCTGACACTCACACTGAAACAAGCCGAACAGTTTACATTCTTGTCTGCCATGATAGCCTCCTCCCAGCTTAGTCTTTATCTGTTTGACCTTGCACAGCCAGCATCAAAAGGCTGATATTTAGTATAGAGGAATTATGGGGTTCAGATGAGATAGCACTGTGAGGGGGAAAGAAATATGCTCACAATATGTTCCTTCAGGACTATGTGGAATGAAAAGCAGAAACACAGAATGGTTGGAAGGCATCACAAGAGAGTGTCCGGTCCACCCTTTTGCTCAAGCAGGGTCAGTTAGAGCAGGTTGCTGAGAGCCATGTCCAGTCTAGTTTTGAATGTCTCCAAGGATGGAGACTCCACAAACTTCCCTGGTCAACCTATGCCACTGTTTGACCACAGTGGAAAAGTTACTTTCATGTCCTCTGTTATAAGTTGTGACCATTGCCTCTCGTCCTGTCGCTTGGCACTACTGGGAAGAGTATGATTGCATCTCCTTTGCTCCCTACCCCCATCAGGTGTGGACACACTTTGGTAAGATCCTCCCTTAGCCTTTTCTCATAGCCAAATATTCCCAGCTGTCTTGGCTTCTCAACTCCCACCCTTGTCCTGTCTTCATCAAGAATATCTTCCTGAGGTGTACTGGATCTCACTACACTGGAACACACATGAAAACCTTTCATTTAAACCTCAGTCCTGTGAGAGGGTGCCAGCAACTTCCACCCATCTGATAATCCATCTGCACTGTTCCTTGTCCTGACACTGGCCAGGCACTGCTGAATGGGGGCCTCACTACTGCCATGTGAGACTGAGCAGAAAACATGTGGTATGATGATATGAAATTTCAGGACATAGAGCCATCAGTAGAATAGGACCATATAGTGTAGTTAGTGTGGTGGTTTGGTTTTGGTTTTTTTTTTTTTAATGCATCATTTTTTCCACTTTGGGGTATCTGATGCAAGAACCATGTCACCGTTTTTCTCTGTCACATCCTTCCCACATGGCAGTGGAAACATCACTTCAAACAAGTATTCTGGATGCCCTCCTTTCCCCCACACTCCCACTCCAGGTCTGCTTGCCATTAAGCTTTCTTCAGATTTAACACATGCTTATTCTTTCCATTGACTGCAGAGTTCCTGTAGCTGCTCCTGCAGGTTCTAGATAAAGTTTTAAAAGTGAAAAAAAAGAAAAAAATCACCAGAAGCCTTCATCTGACAACTTGAGATCCTCTGGCACGATATATTCAGGCAACTCCTCTCAGATTTCTTTTGCCACAAAGCTCTGTTCCAGGTGGGGTCTCCACTCCGTGTAAGAAGACCAAGCTACCCACACATGCTGCTTGGAGAGAGGAGCCAGTGCTTTGGTCAATAAGAAATATGACCACAAGGAGAACTCCAGAGATGAGTCTCACATTCTGGAAGGGGGAAAAGCAAAAGAGAACGGGGAGTCTCTTTTCATTCTTGTATGCACTGAAGACATCATTGGGATGTATGCTGATCCTGATGGAAGAGTTTTTCATGCAGATGTCCCTCACAACCTTTCCTGCAAAAGAAATGGGTGATCTCTCTTCCAGTACCACTCTGCCTACCCTGTGGTAAGATACAGATCACTCCCTCTCATCACAGGGCTAGGGCATTGCAGGGCAGAGGGAGGATGAGCCTGTTTCAGAAGGAGGGGAAATTCCCTGTGTAAAGTGATCTAAACCAAGATGAGGATGTTGGGAAAAACATAATTTCCATGTCAAGGTGGTAGAATTTGGCCTCCCACAGCTAGAAGCCTGGTGGAAAAGAGTTTGCTCTGCTGTGCAATTTCATCCTTCAAAACCAGGTTACAGTAACTGCTGTGGATATTCCACAGCTAATGATGATCAAAGACAGTCACAGCCAGCCACTGCTGGGAGAAAATCAGGTGGGAGGCCGGGTCGCAAGCAGCATTTGCAGTCAAGCAGCATTAGGCCTTTCTGAAGGGCACTGTCAGCAAACCAGGAGCTTAGGGAGCAAGAGCATATCCTCCTGTTAGTCTTTTTTTGGGAGGGGGTGGAGGAGGTAAATGCTGCCAAAGGATCTGGTCTGACAGAATCGAGGCTGGATGCCTCTGTGCAGCAGCGTAATGGGAAAGCCCTTGGAGAGGCAGGAGATCCTGGAAGCACTCCCGTTGGAGAAGGGAGTAGGAGATCAAATGGGGACTCCCCCATGCCTGAGGCCTAGTGCAGATAGATATTAAGAGATGATGCTCCTTTGGCAGATTTGCTTGTAGTTGTCGTGCCCCCCAGAATATCTGCTTTTCCCTTTAGCCATACCAGGACAAGTGCATTTAGAAAAAGCTTCCCATAGGCCCTCCCTTATCCCTCTGTCATTCTTGACCCTGCAGAGAACCCTAAGGCTGGGTCCTGCTCTAAAGCTCAAACCCTCCTACGCTGATTTCATGTCAACTTTCCTACAGTATGGATTCCTGAGAGCTGAGCTCATTTCACACAGGCATGTGCATGTATTCCCTCTTCTGGTGAGTGATATCTCCAGCATTCCCTATAACTTCGCAAATAGTTTCCATACACTTCGTAACTTAATCCAACATCTCTCATCTCCTTCCCCATAGAACTGTGAGAACACAGGGGTTAAAAAAAAAAAAAAGTGGAAAATAGAGTAAAAAACCAAGGGACAGGGACCAGCAGGAAACCAGAGCAGACATTACTCCTAAGGAAGTCCATGAGTAAGGAGAAGCTTGGTCTGGTGCCAGCTTGGCAAGCCGTGATTCATCCCTCTCCACTGGTGTTTCATTTTGAACTTGAATATGACATCCTCCACTCCTAACCTGATGTATTTGAGTTCCTTCCACTCCAGAGGTTGAAGCTTTCCCCAGGCATGCAAGGGAATTCCATCTTAACCTCCTCCTTGCTGCCAGCAAAGCAACTATGCTCCCCACCCCAAGTTTTCAGAGCAGAAGCTTTGACTCCTTCTGGTTGAAGAGATTTAAAACAAACAAACAACAAAAAAAGTCAGCACACATTTTTTACCTCTATCCCTTTACGTTTTGAAGCTAAGATGAAAGGATTAGTGTTTTATTTCTCTTTTAGCCTAGGTGGGCTGCTCTGCTAGCCTCTGCCCCATCTACCATTGTTGCAGGTAACAGCTGTTGGGATTGCAGCTGCTCCTGTGAAAGAAGCCTTGAACTGTGCTGCAAGCAGGCACCTGGCAGTGCTGGACCCAGTTGTTCACAGTGAAGGAACATGCGAGCTTGTAATTGTTCATGGCAAAGGGAGCTTTTTAATGACTTCAATTAACAGAGAGAACTCCAGTTAGTTCTTGCTATACAAAAGTGTCCACAATGTCATTAAAACGAGATTTACAAGTGTCATAACTCTCAGCAGCATAGTCAACAATACAGCCAATCATTACAACTGAGCACCAAAAGAGAAGGGGGGAACATCATACCACTGAGGAATTGGACGAAAAGAAAGAAGTGTGGGGGGAGAGGGTGCAGAGGAAAAAAGAAAAGTAATTTTTTTTCTTTTCAGTCTAGATTGATTTTATTCTACAAAATGCTACTCAGTTAAAATTGTAAAAGCAAAACCATTTTAATATGTTCTTTCTTTTGTAGCAGCAAGCTTTCTCTAAACCAGCTTTTTGTTTTAGTGCAAATACTGTAGGCCTGTAATTCAGTAAAATAACAAGAACAGAAAAGAGACAACACCAGAGAGAATGCCTCAGGGCTGAAATTCCCCAGGACTGCAAGAACGACATCAAGACCACTGCGAGCAAAGAAAGGTCCCACTTCAGCAGTCATCTTTAAGAACCTCTGTGGCAGAAACAATTTCACTGCAGACAGACAGTAAAAAAGAAAACCCATGATCTAAAACTTTTGAGGAAAAAAAGATAATGGCGCCCCCAAACCTTCGACAATCCTCGTGGTCACCTATTAGTCACTGAGACTTCATTTCACTTCTGACACCTGCTTCACAGCAGCAAAAGGCTGCTGATGCTTTCAGTTTGTCCCACGTGAGTGGAATCAGAACCAGGCCCTTTCTGTATCTGAGGATCTTAAAGCAGACTTTAGTGACACTAGTAACTTATGTCTCTAATTAAGATGCACTATCCCTTACTGATGTTACTTTGAACTACACAGTATATCAAGATATATACAACAGTTTATCCTCTCACTGAGCAAAAACAATTGGATACCTATTTCCTACACATTTTAATATGGTTTTAACATCAAGTAACCACAAACAAGAAAGTGGAATAACCCTTTAATCATACAGGATAGGAGGGGAACAATTAAGTAAAACAGGTTTGGGTTTTATTATTATCTTGTACTCTGAGATTTGTCCTGAACTCCACCTACTGTTCACAGAGGAATGATAATGCATCTTTAAAAACATATCTCTTTTTACATTTTATACAGACAACAACAAAACTCAGATTATTTTATTTAAGGAATCAAAAAAAAATTATTAGCCTAAAAAAAAAAAAGATTGTAGTATTTTTAATGCTTTCTTTATTATATCCAAGTCTTGAACAGAAAAACAAAAGATGTAAACATGATAAATAAATAAGAAATAAATGTATATTGTTCCCCCCACCTCTTAAAATGTTTGACTTGGCCTTCCTAATGAAAATGATCTTGTGTCATGATAATAAGATTTCTTACATTTCAGAAGTCTGTTTTAAAATGAAAAAAAGCAACAACCAAAAGGGAAAAAAAAAACCAAAACAAAAAAAATTGCAACAACCAAACACCAGGAATGTGATTTGGGTGGATGTTAAATTAATGGCGGGCAGATCTGCTGGAGCAGGCACAAGACGGCTGCCTGCCAATAAATAATAAGAGACCAGGGAGAAGGGAGGTGTCTTAGGTTTGTTTTCCTTTTGTTTTTTTCTTTTCATTTAGGATGAAGGCCAGGTGGATCCTACATACAGTAAGCAGCAAAATTAAAGGTTCAGATGAACTAAATAGATCATTTAAATAATAATTATAGAAACACAACAGAGAGCTACTGTCCCCAGCATGTTGGTCCCAAATCCCATCACACCACAAGTGGATTGAGACGTACCCAGTCTCCACATCTAGAAGAAAGGAATATGTGAAGGCAATGCCACAACTGGGAAAGGAGAAGGAGGAATGAGGGCAAAACTGGAATGGCAAACATCACCTAGAAGCTGAATGTTTCCTTCAATGCAGCTGTTTCTACTCCTCCCAGTTTGGCACTGATTAATTTAGGATGTTAGGAGAGGCTTTGTTGGGCCAGTCACCAGGGGGCTGACCCAACACAAGCTGAAATTCCCTGGGCCTTTATCTAATGACTTCAACAACTCTGTTAGCACTAGGTACAACAGCTCCCATATCCCCACTACATGCAGAACATGGAGACACTACATTTAGGAATCAGCAGGGAAGGTACTCATGGAAAATAACATTTTGGGCATAACAATCAGTTCTCAAAGAGCACACCAGAAAACACTAAAAGAATAATGTAGGGCCAGATCAAAATGGGAGTGAAGTTGTACCTGCCTGCCAGAAACTAAACAAAAGGCTGATCCACAAAACACAAAAGGCTGGAGACCAGCAATCCCAACACAGATATTCTTTGAGAGACTTGAGGGAGAAAACAGACAGGCTCAAGGAATCTGTGGCTTTTTCCAAACAGTGGAAAATAATCCTTTTTTTTTGAGAAGTTTCACATGGCTCCCATCAGTATCACAGGTCAGGAAAGGGAAGCATCTTGTTCTGTCTCTGAGCAGGTCAATGACCAGGCAGGAGGGCAGTGGACAAGGACCAGCTGCAGATCCTTTTGGCAATGATTCAGTGACCAGAAGCAAAGGTAGGTTTTTGTTGTTCCAGCAGTTAGATCTGAGGAGACACTGGCTTCTTGAAGCCCCTACAAGGGGTGGATGTTCCTGATCTTACAGGAGACAGCAATCCTGGTCAGCTAGCCTCAAAAGTAGCTGCATCATTTTAAAACTCACCCACCACTTGTCAGTGTTGTTCTCCTCAAAAATGTGTGGAAATGACATGCATGTTTTATTAACAGTTTTAGATTCTCAGTCCAGAGTGACCCAAACAAGCATTTGGCAAAATGCAAACAGAGAAGCTGCAGTTTCACCTGAAGTGATATCATCTATGTAAAACCCTAGGAAAAGTGGATCCTTTGTGCTAATTATGGGAAATTTAAGATCTACTTTATTAGAAAGGAAGTTTTGATGTACATGTAAGGACAATACAACTCCTTTACTAATTTTACTTACTGTGTGAGCTCCATTTGAAACCTCTAGCACCAATATCAAAATGGATGTGTTTAAGCAATATAGAAAAAGCCTGAATCCAATCAGCTTTATGAAGCAAAAAGATCTCTCACGTATTTCTGGCACTTTTGGTAAATACTTGGGTTAAAAATAATAGTTATAATAAAAAAGCCAAAGTCCACCTTTAGAGCCGGAATAGTGTCCCGTTGAATGGATTCAAGGGATGGGCAGTGGCCAGAGTTTGAGGGAATTTAGCCCTGCTGAGTAAAGTCCCATTTCCACAAGACTGAAACCTATTAATTCCCAGTGGAGTTGGTGGGGACTGCAGCAGTTTTGCATCTCATGACTAGCCCTGTAATTGTATAATTGTATGCTGCATTTCTCCAGGTCCAGCCTGAACAAGAAATGCTAGTTTTGGCTGATTAAAAAAAAATTTTTATATATATATATATATATATATATATATATATATATGTGTGTGTGTGTGTGTGTGTGTGTGTGTATAAAAGAAAAAGACAAACTCACACCAAAATAAATAGCTGCCACCACAGCTTCAATAGGCAGGACCAAAGAGCTATCTCCTAAGTGGTGTAGGTGGCAAGCTGGACAATCCTAGTGTGCACAGAGTCATGGTTTGCCAGTGCTTTGACATCAATAGGAATTGAGCTTGGCTCCAAGTGGAAATAGATTACACACATTACTGTTTCCAGCAGTGAACATGAGCACTGGAGAGCTTGTGCCCTCTCTGAGCACTTAGTAGTAGCAGTCAAGCCCACAGCTAGAGAAGGACCCAAGACTAGGGAAAGAGCTCTTTGGTCTGATTCTTTGTCTTCAGGTCAACAAAACTACAACAAAAGATCAATCTGCAAAGAAAATGTAAAGAAAAACCAGAGGCCAAAGACCAAGGTGCAAATAATGCTAATCGATTTTCCTCAGCTGTCAATCTGTCATTTGCCAGAGCTTGTCAGAAGCTCTGTTTTAGTTCAAACAGGTCAACACTTTATCCATGCCATTCCTGCCCAGTCAGGAGCTGGGGCCTTGTGGCCTGTGCTGTGCTGGTAGATATGTGCTGCTTTGTTTCCCAACAATGAAAAAATCAGCAAGGGTACAGCCAGCTAATTTCACCGTCTCAGCTGCTGCCAGTCTCCATCCTAGATTTAAAGGCATGTGGTACCACCTCTTTTTTTTGTACCATGTTCTGCAAATATGGCCAAGGGGAGGGGAAGATTTACTAACAGGAAGAGATCAGCCTCTGAGTCAGGAGCCCTGATGGGAAGGAAGATGTAATACTCCCTAGACAGCAGGCAGCCCAGGAAAAGTAAACAACAAGCAGCAGACTTGATATCCAGCAAGCCAGGGTAAAACCCTGCCAGTGACTGGTAAGTGCCAGCCCAGCAGCTTTTCTGATGCTACTTTTGCCCTGAGATGCTAACTTGGTTTTTCGAGGAGCCCAAGGGGATAAATATATCCACATTTTTTAGAAGAAAGGCTTCCACATGAGACGTCTGTCGTCTCTGTGCTAGAGACTACAAGCTCTGCCCTTGCTGCTGAGCTCTTGGGCTCCTCTTGGTCCCCCTTATCTCCTCTCCCAGCTGTCATCCTCCTGTCTGGGCAACCCTACATGTTTCCCACAGCTATTCCCAAGAGCAAAGATCCTAATTAGACTTTAGAGTTCAGAGAAACTGAGTGAAATGTAATGGGATTGACAACATTGGAAATTATATGCAGAGAGAGAGAGCGAGCACGCAAGAGAGAAGTTGTAAGATCAACTAACCAGAATGATTTAAGCACAGAGCACAACCGCTCAAGTCAATCCACAAAGGAAAGGGATGACTAGCAACTGTCTGCAGCTCGCCTTCAGTCCTGGCCAGGAGCACTCCCCAAGTCCACTACGGCCACAAAGAGGTTTCCACAGGCAGTCCCTACAGAGCAGACATCACCCTCTCCAAACAACCCTGGCGTGTCAGTCCCACCCTTGCCGTTTCCTGCCTCCAGGGAGCTGGCGTTGGTCCTCACTCTCCTTCCTGGAGCTGTAGCACTTCCCCATCCTTGTTCTTGCTGCCCTTGTGCTTGAACGATCCTGTGCCTGTCTCTAATCCCACGAAGGGGGCTCCCCCCATGGTGCTGTGGGGGATGTAACACACTGGCAAAATGGGGGGCCGCAGGGGGATTACAACGCCAGCAAGGTGGGAGAGTTCAAGGAATCTGAGGACTGGTCCCCACTGCTGCTGCTCCTCCGGTGAGCTTTAGAGCAGGACTCAGAAGGGGAGAGAGGAGACTCCTGATCCAACACGTTAGGGTAGGTGAACACCAAGTTGGAAGAGCCAGGAGTGATGGCTGGTGTTGAGGTCACCACAATGGGAGTGTTGAGTGCCTCCTCCCCATAAAAACCTCCAGCAATGCTGATGGGCTTAATGACAGACCTCTGGGCTTTGTCAAGGACCAAAGAGGAAGATGGGATCTCTTCCTCCACAGGCTCCTGCTTCACCACCACCGCTCCACTTGCTCCAGTCCGAATGCTCTGGAGGCTGCTGGATGGTGGGCTGCGACGTTCCTCGGGGCTGATTTTGCACACAGGGCTGTGCGCCACCAGCATAAACTCCAGCTTCTCCTTCTCCTTCTGGAGCTCAGCGATCTCCTTTTGCAGCACTGACTTCTCCTCCTCCAGTACTTCAGTTTCCTGCAGACAAAAGGAGAATAAATAAATAAAATGGCAAAGGCTCTGGAACTACTCCTCACCTGGAACAGGGCCACCAAGTCCAGATCCCATCTGGCACAGGCAGATCCACCCCAGACTCTTCATGAGCCAAGCGGACACAAGGTCATTGCCAGTCAAGCATCTTGTGTTTCACATGCCTATTTGTAGGCTATTCCCAAACATCACCAATCTAAGGGTCATAGAGAATCTTGTGGACTTTCCTTAATTTTCTGATGGCTAGTTTTTCCATTCTGTCTTGGCCTGTGACTTCAGTCTTCTCCCTTGCTGTCTGCCTGACAGACACTTTAGCAGAGGACCCAGATCTCCTTTCACAGTTTTTTTATGTTAGGCTAGTAATATTCTTTTCACTTTGACAGAGGTAGTATATAGCAGTCTCTAAACTGTTTCCATTTTATTTCTGTAGTGCATATTACAGATTAAGCCTGACACTTGTCTAGCTCTTGCCTAAAGGACCAACACTGGATCACCCCCTGATGCATCCTACGATTAATACATTTATCTTTCCTGTGGTCGCATCACACAGATGGATCACAGTCAGTCTGGGAGCAGTTAGGACCTTCCCATGTGAGGAGCTTGTAACTTCACAAAACTCAAACTCAGCCCTTCAGGACATGACTTCCCACTTTGCACACTCCTCTTACTTCTATCACTTTAGTCATAACATTTCTATAGGATGTCCTGCCTCCCCTCCACTGAGAACACTTCCTAATTTGAAGCAGCAGCACATTTCACAGATGTGCTTTCACTGCTGCTGTGCTTGTTAACAAGATCATTGGATAAAACCAGGCTGGTTCTTGACCAGGAGCCTTTCCTTCAGCTTATTTCACACAATCTAATTGTGTCTTCTCTTCAACCAGTGCCTTAACCACCCCTTGGTTCTTATGCTCAGCTCTGCCTTCTCCAGCTTTACTAATTATTACTCAAACAGCATCAGGACACACATCTCTGTGGTGCTTCCTTTTTGAAGGAAGTCAGTTACTACCCCACCTCCAAAGGAGGAGTAAGCCTAAAGGGTATAGCTCTGATAGCTACACATACCATCTCCCTCGTTTTCAACAGCTTTCAGGTGATCCTACCTCTTCAGTGTTTTTGTCCTTAAAACCTGCCTTTGAGGCACACAGTGTCTTTATTTCCACTTATGAAAGGTGACCAGAGTCAGGGAGACTTGTGCTAGTTCAGAGGCAAGAAGGGAAGAGAGCCCCTAGGACATTTTGGGCACTGAGCAAAGAGAATTTTAGGGTCCTAAGCTCCAGGGCCAAGTCCCCCTCATCAGTGGCTGTCGATGTAGGAGCAGTACCCTTGGGCAGCCTTGGATGAGGAAGGCAAAGTGCATTTGAAGCATCTTCCTCCATGTGCTGGCGGAGGAAGAACAATGTCCTTGGCGCTGGTTGGAAGGGTGGGCGACAAGGAAGCAGAAATGTATGCAGGGCACGTACCGCCTGGAGTTTCTCTGTTAGCTCTCGACGCCTGTTACGACACTTAGCAGCTGCCAGCTTGTTCCTCTCTCTCCGGATCCTTCGCTTCTCTTCTTCCTCAGGCGACAGCTGTGGGCAAGTGCCAAGAAAATCCAATCAGATCTGAGCAAGGCATGCCTTTAAGTTTGTGAGGATTTAACCACAATGCAAAGGAAAAAAGCCTGATCCAGCAGGATGCTGAGCACTCCCCCTCGTCACTGATGTCAGCAGAAGATGAAAGCACACAGTATCTCTGCCTGCACCAAGTCTTAGCAGAAGGGAGAGGAGAAGGAGCAGGGCACAGGGAGAAGATTGTGTAAGAGGACAGTGAATCTGCACCAAGGCCAAACAGATAAAAGATGCTCTGATTGTTTCACAACTTGGGTGGTACGTTAAGCAAAACCAGAGCACGATGTTGTAAGTGCCTCTTTCTTGAAAGAAAATATCTGCTGCTTCCCACACAAAAATAGTTGTTCTCTTGAAGGTCGGGATGGTGTATAGGGGGAGACAGGGAAATCAGCAGAGCTCCCATGAAGTCCGTGAAGCAACAATGATTTATACCACCCAAAAATCTGACCTCAGATTTTTGAGCACTCAGCGAGATAACACACTGCTTCTTGCATCAGCAGGCAAGGCTCCAGTGATATCAAGGGCTTCCTGAGGCCAGCTGACATCCTCACTGATGTAAATCAGGAGCAATTCCATAGAAACCCATCCAGCTACACTCTTGCGAAACCAGAGGAAGTGAACGGGAGCTCGCAAGACCCGGTCAAAGCTATGCCCAGTTTTGGGGGTTTGAGACAAGGTTTTACAAACCCCAGCAGCAGCAGATAGGCTTGTGCCATGGCCAAAGCCAAGGAGCCAGTTCAGCAGGGCACAGAGTGGGCTGTGGCACCCAGCATGCACGAGCCATGCAGACAGCCCAGCAAGGGGATCCAGCTGGATCCATGCAGACAGAGCAGCACGGGGATCCAGCGGGAGCCACGGGGATCCAGGGCACGTGCCCAGCCCTTCACTCCAACCTTGTGCCCTACACTTCAGCCTCACCCAGCCGGGGTGTGCTGCAGGGACTCTGGCCTGGTGACTGTAAATGAAAGCAAAACCCTGACACCTGGCAAAGCACATGTCAGATCTCACAGACTGCCAGCACAGAATGATAAGAAACAGCTCTTCAGAGAAGCTTCAGTTCTAATATCTCCACGGACTGTCACTATCACAAATGAGACATTCACAGTTTTACTATCTTTTCTTTTTAGTGTTAGTTTTACTCCAACCTCAGCCTAGTTTGTTTTGGCTTGCTCTATCTCCCTAATTTTGATGTTTGCAGTTTCAGTAAGTTAACTTCAGCCTCTGGGCATTCAGCTCACTCATTTCTGCTTTTTTCACGATCTGATCAGTGCCTATGATTTCACCTGCATGTAACATGAGCCCCTGGATGCTCACTGAGCAACACAAGCAATTCTAGAACTGCAGGACACAGAATGTAGGCCCAAAAGCTTTTTCCATCAGCAGCTCACAATGTCCATCCTAAGGCCAGGTGTAGCTCCATTCTGCTGGGCAGACTATTTCCCCCAGTAAGGAGCCCCTGCAGGCACTGCTCTCCCTGCTACAGCTCTGCCCACTGTCTTCCCAGCCCACACGAGTGCAGGGTAAAAATGTACTTGCACACAAATATCTACAGTATGGCAAAGCATTGAGCATGCACACAGAAGCTATGCTGACTTGGGGCCCCTGTATAGAGTTTTCAAGAGCCTTTTCATGCTTTGGAAGCACAGATCTCATTGAAATATGTTTGGAGTAAAATTTCTGCTCCAAAGGCCTTCAGTAATTTGAAAATTATCTGTTTCGAAGACTGCTTTACAAAAATTGCACAGGCAGGGCAGAAGCCCCTAATCTATTCTTAACATTTTACCAGGTCTAAAAAGGAATATTCCATCAGTGGTTGCTGGATGTTTGAAAGTGGTTGGATTTGGCACTCTTTGTGCCCCTGCTGTATGTGTTATTCGTAGCTTGTCCAAGCCCAATACGTGCATTCACTGTCAGGAACGTTCATCAAAACAGGCTCTTTTCATAAAGTGTTACACAAGGTTTTCCAAAAAGGCACTCAGATGTGGTGTTCAAAGCACCAGCGTAGAAACCTGAGCCAAAGGGCCACAGTAAAAAGCCCGGGTACTGCCTTAGCACGTGTCTAATCAAAAAGACTTGGCTTTGAATGACCCACAATGAACGGCTTGCAAACAAGCCACAGGCCAGGAATTGCTTGGCAGGCATCCTTCAGCAAATAACTCTGAACAACAAATAAAGCAGAGAATATGGTGATCTCTTCACGGCCAATTTGTGAACACAGAGGCAGCATTTGTCAAACAAATTAGTTGTTGCTAATTATTCCTCCAGCTCTGTGAGGCTTTCTTTGGCTTTGGACACCAGCCCTGCATGCAGGGAACAGGGAAGTAGCTCCAGCTGGTGGAAAAGGCTGGCACGTACCCGAACCACCATGGCTACTCCATCCTTCCTCCCAAAAATGGGTCCTCACTGCAGCTATACCAGCTCCCCACACAGAGGTACTGCTAAACTCTATCTTTAACCTCTTGGGTCTAAACCAGACAGCAACTCCACATAAAATATCGGACTGTGAATCAAAACAGATGACGTAAAAGTAAAAGTAGGGCTGGTGAGTCTTATTAGAAACAGACCTCACGCAACAGCATGCGCTCGTGTCTGGAGGGTGCGCCGTGTGTCTCACTGCACTGCTCTGCAGCGACCCACACAAATGCTGCTTGGGAACAACTTGGGGAGATCAAGTTTAGTCAGATCTATTTTTTTTTTTTTTAAAGAGAAATCAGCCTAGCACTGTGAATAGCTGTTCACCAGACAGCCATGGAGAAGGCTGATTCTTACTTGGAGGAGAACAACAATGCTGGTTTCCAGAAGATAAGATGCCTGCGCCTAGTCCACCAGATCCAGGGTCCCAGCTTGATAATCCCATTAGGAAGCTGCGTACAGGGCAGCAGTGGTACAAGCCACCTCATGCCAGTTACAAAAATACCTCTGGGTTTGGAGCAGAAAAATCTCTTTTGGGATCCCCACCAAACTGCTTCAAAAAGATCAAGCAATTACAGGTTTGTAGTGGGAAGGTGGATTTAGACCCCAGTCCTCCAGAAGGCTCTTCAAACCAGAGTTGAGGTGCTCTAGGGAAGCTGTTCCTCCCTGCACGATGCTGGCTGGGACTGAGGGTATCGCACAAATGGAGACAGAAGCAGTGCTAGCAGCTACAGAGCTGACAGAAAACACTAGCTGATGTAAGTTGGTGTCAGATTTGTAAAGGACCTACATGAAAGCTGCTCTGCTTTCTTGGAGGTTTCCTTCTGCCTGGAGCGGCAGAGACACTCAAACCGAAACCCAGGGCTCAACTTCAGAGTTTCACCTGCTTTTGAAACCAAGCCACAATGCGGGCTGGTGGTGCAAAGTGTTGGATGAAGACTGGGTAAATCTCACCATATGATGAGGAGGCAGCAATAAAAGTCACCCTCCAGCTTACACCCTCCACCACCCTAAGAAGCCCCAGCACATGAACAGCACCAGGGATCGACCTCAGTGCTCCCTTGTGGTGCTGGGAGATCTCATGAGGGGTGGGGGGGCAGATCTCTGTACGGCTGTTTTCAAGGCACTCCCAGCTGCTCTTGCCACTGCAGTTACCTGCTCATCTCTCCGTCTCCGTCCTACGGTGGTCCCGATGGTTTTGATGACCCCAGGACGCTGGAGAGCCGTGTGTCCGGCCACCGAGGACAGCGGGGGCAGCGGGTGGCTGTAGGGGTGTGAACGGGAGTAAGGGCTTGACATGGAGGTGATGACGGTGGGCTGGACCATCCACTGCAGGTCTTGGCTGGTTGTGATGGCGTTGATCGTAGGGATAAAAGCGCTGCCTGATCCTGGCATATCTACGCGAAATTTCTGGGATGAAAGGCAGAGGAGAAGAGGGACAGAGAGCAGAGAAGAAACCGTCAATGAGAGCAGAACATAAGTGGTTACTCCAAAACTAGCTAGGCCCTCACAACTGGAACCAGTGAGGATCAAAGTGGCACCTGAAGCAAGAACACCAGTAGCTGGTGCCTCTGCAGCATCTTAAGCTGCCTCTGCCTGCCACAGCCCCTGAGGAAGGCACTGGGCTCAGGCACTTCTCCTCCAGAGCAGCCCTGCCCTCTCCCAACCCCTTTCCTCTTCCCCCACACAGCTCCCCAGCCTACCCTAACCCAGCCTCCCCTCCCAAGCACCGTCCCCACTGCTGCCACCTCCTGCCAATGCCCACCACTCCTTCCGGCATGGAGCAAAAGGGGAATTAAGGAGTTTCTACCGAAACACTTCTCTTCGAGCCCAAAGAAAAGGAAGAGAAACTTCAGTTCTGAAATGCCATTAGGAAGCAGAGCACAACCTCCTTTCACCAAAGGATTGCCCTGAAATTTGGGCTTGGTCCATGCAGGGCTTGGCAGGGCAAGAACAGCAGCCTCCTTCTCCTTCAGTAGCTCTGTGCTCACCGAGAAACCCAGCCCTGAGATGGTTACGTGCGAGGATATGTATTTTAATAGCAGCCTATAAAGTAGGTCTTAGGATTCAGATCGGACAAGTTCCCTGCAGCTCTCTGCACTGTCTAGACAAAACAAGGCAGCAGTAAAACCAAGGCAGCAGGTAATGATCGCCTCCAAAATACATGTACACCTTCTTTCAGACAGAGGTAAATCCATCTGGATAATATGCTGGCACTAAATTGCAAGGAAAACAATCGCTTGTCCCCGGAGGGGGAAGCAGGAGAGAAAGAATGTTTTTGTCTATGCAGAGCTCCTTCAGGAGGCTTTCAATGGTTAGACTGGAATTAACTCACAGACAGGCCTTGCTCCAGCAATCACTGAGCAAGGAACAGGGCTTGTAGGACCCACAGCTGTCACCACCACTGGTCTGTAAGCCTTGAAATGACTCCGTGAGAAATGCACATTCTTGGGTCAACAACCTGGCTTCCCAGAGAAGCGAGAGCCCTTGCATCAGCCTGACCTCAGCACAGGTAAGCGTCCCAGATAAGGGACACCAACACAGATTTCCTTTTCAGGGTGTGCCTAGTCAAGCACCTTAAGAGCTTTGTTAAACCAAGGCTACTGCAAATAGTATTTCACATGCTGATAGCTAGAGCACTTCAGGCCAGCATTAGCGAGCTGCCAGCACCTGGAGACCAGGAGAGCCAGTCTGAATACTGACAGCTGCTGACTTACACCTCTGAACAGCTCAAAATCTAGCAAGGAAGGATGAGAGAAGGAAGGAGTGAGTCAAGTTAAGCAGGCGGGGAAATTACACGGAGAGGATGACACTGGTACCAAGACCTTGGCAAAACCCCCAGCAGCACCTCAGAGATTCACTTGGAGCTTGAGTCCAACACAGCCTCAGCTCATCCCACATTTCAGAGTCCATGTCACCTCCCCCAATTAGTTAAAGAGGCTCCAAGCCACAGACTGTCAACGCTGCATCAGAATTTATAGGTGCAAATCCCCTCCTTTGCTCTGCATGGTGTAGGCTGTGACCACATGGCACAGAAGAGGATGCGTTGGTGCCTCCATAACCAGAACACAAGAGGACCTAAACCGCACAGAAGGGAGGAAGTGCGAGGCCAGTTGAACCACGAGCCCAACTCAAGGGATGTGAGCCCTACTTCCAGATCCGCAAGTGGCTTCTACCACGACCATTACCTATCTGTGCCACCACCCTCCCTTTCATATCCAAAAAGCAGAGAAGAAATGTCCTGTCTTCCCTGCAGGGACACCACAAAGCAAAACATCCAGAGCTTCTGCCATAGAGACACCACTGGCATTCCAGAGCTAACCTTTGCCTCCAACACCCAACAACATGCTAAGAATTCCCAATAGAGGTTGTGAGAGTCAGTTCCATCACTAAATCAACCACATAAAATACCAGAATCTGACATAAAAATCAGGGTCCAAGTATTAACTAAGCAAGTGCTCCATTTCTAATCACTCCTGTATTCAACCTAGGACCCTTCTGTAACACTAGTAGAGGTCTCCTGGACAGCAAAGGGGATTTGCTCAGTTCAGCCACATCCCTCTGTAGCTCCACAATGCTTGCTTGCAGACCTGGGGGGAAGAGACCAGTTCCTCTCTGCCATGCCCCATCTCTGTCACCAGCTTCCCTTCTAATAACTCAAAATATCTTAGAAATAAAAAAAAAAATAATAAAAAAAAAAAAAAAAAAAAAAAAAAAAAAAAAAAAAAAAAAAAACCAAAGCTGTATTCTGTACTTTCCAAAGGCAGTATTTTTCCTGGATAACTAATTAAGGGACCCACTGCTGTGGCAGGCTGAGTCTTCAGACACAGTGTGCTCAGTCTAACACCAGGTTTTACAAGCAGTGCTTCCTAACTGATCAGGCTTTCCCCACATACCTGTCTTTCCCTGCTAGGACACTGCATCGCAGCAGCCCTGCCATCCCAAAACCCTGCAGGGCCCCACATTCTGCCCAGTGGCCATCAGTTCTTACCCCTGGCATGCTCCTGGTTGCAGTGGCAGGCCCTGAATTCCCTGTCACCTCCCCTGCACAGCCTCTCTGTGCACCAGCCTCCTCACACAAAGTGCCAGAACTTCCCCCAAACTGCAGCCCCGTCTTTGCTCTCCTCACCTCTTCTGCTCTAATTGAGCTTCAATGCCCCTGCCAGCTTGACAGCACTGCCTGCCCTCACCCACCTCCCCACTTTCCAGACCTCCTCCTGCCTTTGCCTCTCAGGACATGCACAGCTCTCCTCTGCTGACCCACGAGAGGCTCCTGGAAGCAGCTCTCTGCCAGCTTTCAGTCCTTCCTCTCTACAAGAGTTCAGTGCACTACAGAAAGATGAGGCGATAGGCAGATTGCAGGGCTACACACACAGCACGCGCTCAGCCACGAACCCACCGCTCTCCTCCTGACCCAAGCAAACGCAGATGAAGGTATCATTAAAAAACCCCAACAACTAAACAGCAAACAGAAAGAGTCCTGTTATTAAGTGTGCCAGGAACTGAGGTCAGTCTCTGCTCTGCCTTAAAAATATGGGGTTGAATGAGAGCCTTCTCAGATCCACAGTTGGGGGAGGCTCCAGAGAGTCCTGCCACAAGCAGGGACAGACTACGTTAGCAGCTCACAACTTAGCTGCAGAGACAGCACAGGGACATTGTAAGCTTTGGCTTTATGTTGCCCTTCTCCACCCTAAGGTTCTATAGAGCAACCCGCTGTGTTCTTTGGTCCATTCTGGACCTTCACTGATATCTTTAACAGTGCTGAGCAGCACTAGAAACCAGTCGAGAAATGAGTATAATTGCTGGGGGGGGGAAATCAAACCCAACAAGAAAGTGACTTAGAAAAATCCTAGAGCATCTTCAACATTACTCAGTTACCAAATATAGGGTATATGTGATATATCTTACAATAAATACAAGACCCTTGTGTCTCTCCTATGTTGAACATCTCCTCGAAGGAAAACTGGACACAATGCTTTAATATCTCAGGGGAAATTTGACCACTCTGAAAGAGTACACAAACTCTTCCCATTAAAGTCTATGTTTACCACAAGGCAAGTCAGTGATTAGGAAAATAGCATGACATGCAACCTAAAAGAAAATTGTTCCAGTGCTGTGCTGTATGGGAAAAAATAATTAAAAAGCATCAAAGTTTTGGCTCAGAGACACAGTTTCCATTTAAACATGTGACTGATGCATCTTTTCTTGCTTTTGGGGGGAAAAAAAAAGAGAGCATAATAAAGAAAAAATTTCAGCAATGCATATTGTCTGTAGTGATAAAACTGCAGATCTCCATAGACCAGAATCAGCAGAACAGCCCAACTGCTAGGGTAAAGGCAACGCTTACATTTGATCCTAATCTACAACATCTGTAAGGATCAAGGGAAAGACGGAGCACAAGGCCTTGAGAAATCTCCCGGATTCTTAAAGAAAACATTTATGTTCTCGCTAAGCCAACGTCCTGCTCAAAGCCCTGTTTCAGATAGTAACCCTAGAAACTGGGCTCTGGTCCCCGGATCAGACGGCACGCACACCAGCTGCCTGGGGAAGACATGGAGCCCCAGAAAAAGGGGAAAACCCAGTTATTGCTCAGACTGTGACAGCTCAAATGTGAAGCGCTGACGGAGTTTCTCGACCTCCTGAAGCAAGGGCTTGAATCCAGAGCAGCTGTTAAATCACAGCAGGAAAGGGAGAGTGAGAATTTGCAGTTTGCCGGGCGTTCCCAGCTTCTCTAACCCCCTTTCCCGCTCCCCCACCCTGTCCTAGCGTTTACTGTAAACCAGGGAATAAGCTTTATCTGAGCTAGAATCCCTGGAAACCCCAGGCTGCAGCCCGCAGAGGGCACCAGCGAGATGCGTTTGGAGCAGGCGGGGAGAGGCAGCGAGTCATTTCTGGTAAAACTTCTTTAATGTGAGGAATGTCACGGGCTGGTACGGCTGGCAGAGTTTAAGACTGGACTTTTTTCCTTTTTAAATTTTTTTCTCTTTTAATTATCCTATGACTCCTTGATGCGAAGGCTACACTGTGGTCACACTGCCCGTTCGCTCGTACAAGCCACCCAAGAAATAATATTGTGAGAAAAAGGGGGGGGTGGGGGGGTCAGAAGCCCAACTCTGAAAAGGCAAAAAAGAGTGAGGCTGGGCCAGCTGATGTAAACAAGTTATGAAATAACCCAGGTTTGTATAACTGGCCCGATTGTGTAATGCCTTCCGCCGAAGTGGTAGATTTAGTCGATCTAGGCATATAAGTAATTTCGAGGTATTTTCTTAGGAAAATGAAAGGGAAAAAACCCAAACCACAAGACTGCGCTTTCAGGTCCGTGAATTCACGCCGCTTCCACAGGAAATATTCCCCATTCTCGAAGCGCCGACCGGTAATGGGGCTTGAGTAGGGAGCGGGGCCGGGGAGCGCGGGGAACGCACCGGCGAGCCCCAGGAAACTCCCGCTCGGAAAAAGCCACGGCCGGCCGGAGAGCGGCCGGCGGAACCAAGGAGCGGGCGGGCAGAGGGCTGAGCACAGCGGCACTCCGCCGGCCGCGGGGTGCCAGCGTGGGCCCCGTGGCAAAGGCAAAGAGTGTCAGCGCCTCGGAGACAAAGTTTAATGGGGGAGAAGCGGGCAGACAACCGCAGGCGCTGGAAAGACCCAGAGCCCACTTCCAGCCATCCTGCCGTGTTACACGGCGTCTGCGACAGCTCCGTGAGTAACTCGGGCGGCACCTCCTAGAGTCCCAGCGAAGCCGCCCTAAGTGCTGCGGGCGAGCCCCGGGCACCACCCGGGCAGGCGCGATGAACGTGGACAGCGAGAAGCTCCCAATGAGAACAAAAGCAGGAAGGAGGAAGAGTTCGGTCGCCCCTATATTCGCGTTACCGACCTCGCAGAGAAGTCGCCCGTAGGAGCCCTTTGATTGCCGAGCGGGTCCCGGCCCGGCGCTGCGGCGGGTGCCCGGCCGACAGGCGAGGGCTCGGCACCGACACCTGGCGACCCCGCTCCACCTGGGGCCGAGCCAGCGGAGACTGCCCGCCAGGCGCTCCCTCACCGCACGTCCCCGCTCGGGGCAGGCCGTGCCTCCTACAACGCTCCCGGCCCGACAGGCGGGGAACTCCGGTCAGCGTCCCGCCGGACGCGTCGGGGCACCCACGCCGGGGAGGGCGGACAGGGAGGGAAGGAAAACGGCGGCGCCCAGCTAAGGGCGGCGGGACGGAGCGGAGGCTGCGGGCAGCCCCGCGCCCCGGCACCGCCTGCGCCACCGGGACCGGCGCCTCTCCGCCGGGCTCCCGTGCCTCCATCGCGGAGGAAGCGCCGGCCGCTCCCCGGGCGTGGCGGTGAACTCCCGTCCCGGGAGCGCTCGGAGCCGCCCCCGGAGGGACCGGGGGAGAGGGGCAGCGCCCGACCCTACCTGCTGGGCTGCGCCGCTCGAGTAGGTCTCGGGGTGTCCCGGGGAGCCGCTGCTGCCTCTGGAGGAGGTGTCGAAGTTCCCGGGGTAGTCCTGGTACATGGTCCGAGGTCGGCCCGGGGGAGCCGCGTCCCCGCCTTCCCACACCGACACCCGCCGCTCCCTCGCCGTCTCCCCGCCCCCTTCTCCCTCCCGACCTCTTCGGCTCTTGCCTCTCGCCTCCCAACGCTCGCCGCGGAGAGGGAAAAAAAATAATAAAGACGGCTTTGGAGACGAGGAAGAAAGTGGGAGGGAGGGAAAGGTAAAAAAAAAAAAAAAATAGGAAAAAAGAAAAAAATTAAAAATAAAGAGATAACAAAAATAAAAATAATAACAATGATGATAAAAGTGGCTCAGTTGGCAGTCGAGTGCCTGCGGGACGGGACGGGACAGCAGGACTCGGCGGCGCGGCGGGAGCAGAGCCGTGCGCGCAAGCGGGCGCTCGCCGATGTCCTCTCTCCGCGCTGCCCGGTAAAACTCGCCCCGCCGGCGGAGCGGCTCCGGGCCCGGGGGCTGCAGGCGGAGCGGTTCTCCTCCGCCCCCCCAACCTCCTCCTCCACCACCACCACACACCGGCCGCCCCTTTTCCCGGCGCGGGGTGACTCAGCCGGGTCTTGCGCCCCGCGGCTCGGCGGCGCTGCGAGCCGGAGCTCCGCGCGCCCGCGGTGACTCAGAGCAATGGCATCGCCCCGGCCGCGCTCGCTTATTATCCGCCCGCCGCCGCACCATGTGCACTCGCACACGTCAAACCCGCGGCGCACCGGCCCCACCTTGGCGCGCGGAGCCTCCCACCTGCCGCCGCGGCGGGGGAGGCGGGCCGCCCGCGGGGGGACGGCGCCCGCCTCGGCCGCGCCCGCCGCGCCGCCCGCCCCGCTGCGCCCGCCCCTCCCCGGCCCGCGGTCAGGGCGGCTCGGGCGGGGCGGGCGCAGCGGCGGGGACAGCGCGGCGCCCAGTTCCCGGCAGGCCCCGCCTCCCCCCGCCCCGCTTGGTGCCGTCCGCTGTCGCACGTTGCCAAAAATGGTCATTTGCGTCGCACGACGCGAGCGCGGGTTTCCTTGCCGCGGATGACGCGCTGCGAGAGGGATTCCCTGCCCGGCCGCCGGGATTTAAAGGGACAGGCGCACCGCCGGCAGAGGGGAGCGGGGGTGGCCGCGGGAAACGGCGCAGAGCTGGCCGCACAGACCGGCCCGCCCCTCCACGGTGTCTCGGGGGCCGTTTGATCCAGCCCTTCTCCCTGCAGGAGGGTGCTCGGCACCAGGGTTGCTCCAGGGCTCGGTGCGTTTTTCAGCGCATCAATAAACCAAGCGTTAGACTCGTCTAGATTTTATAGCATTGTTAAACCAGCTTTATTTTATTTATATTTATTTTTATTATTTTATATTTCTATTGTTTTATATTTTCGTGATTATGACTTATATTATTTTAATTTATTTTCATTAACATTTTTCTTATATTTACTAATACTATGTGCTATTATTTTTTAAATTTCTTTTTAATTTAAAATATTTTTCCTATTTATTTTTCATGCAATTTTTAAATTACTGTAATTTTTATTCAAATTTGATAACCATTCTTACATCTCCCCCCTTATTTAATTTTTAATTATTTAACGTTTAGATTTATTTTTACTTTTTAAGTGGATCCTCCTAGGATCTGCAGAGCCACTCTAGGTCTCCGAACCAGAGTATGTCACAGGAACATGGGGTGACAGCCCTGGGCTTCCCTGGAGCAGGAACTCGTGGGACAAGGACTGTACCAGCCCGCCGCGGGTGGCTCTGGCATTGCCAGGTCACTGACTAGAGCAGGCTGGAAGGTGGCAGAAGCAGATAGAGCAGAGCCATGCACACGGAGAACGCGGGCTCTGAGGTGATCTCCAGCGAATACAGCAGTGATGCTACTTCACAAGTTGTTTCAATGCCGGTCCTAGACACAAAGTGTCTCGTTTCCACCCTCCCTGGAGGATTTGCCCATTGCTGGGCAAGTCCTTTTTGCTGGTAGGGAGGGAGAAGTCATCTAAGTTCAAGCTATAAAATCCCATTTAAGCTGTCTCACGGACAAAGTATTTTCCCACAGGAGCCCATCTGAAAGCAGTGGGCTTTCCACTCACACTGTGCTCCTTGGAAGGCAGAAGCAGCACCCATCTCAACCCTGGAGACTTCGGGGAACTCTGAAATGAAGCACCCCATGGGGGCTAAGTCTTCAGAACTCGGTTATTTTTTAGCACTGACCCAGAAATTTGGGACTAAAATTCCTGCCTATGCAGTTTAGTTTTAGTTTAGCACCTTCATTACTCAGGCAATTGAAATTCTCCCCCAAATTAGCTGGCCTATTTCAGGCAGCACCTGACTTTGGGGGAGGTGGGGAAAGGGCTGTAAAAATATACCCATGTTTCCAACTCGAACTGCACTAGGAGTGAGGGGTGGGAGGGAGAGAGGTGCTCTAGCAGGCACAGTGAGGCCGTGATGTGTTTTTCCCCTTGGGTGGCAGGTGATCAGCACATGCTGCTTTCTGCTGGAAAGAGAATTAGTTCAAGATGTGAGAGGAATCAGGCTGCAGTTGTCAAGAAATGAAGAGTGAAAGGGTAAAATAAGCATCAAAATAAATAAACTTAACAAAAGCCGGCTGGGTTTTGGCTGGTCACCACCCTCTCTTCTGCCTCCCCCTCAGGTGAAGGATGCTGCTGGCTCCGAGGCTTACCAGATGTTAGGAACCTCTGCCATCCCCTGAGCTCATCAGCCCTGGCTCGGGTCCTGTTTCACATCAGGCTGGTGGGTTTGTAGAATCCAGTCTGCTGAGCAGCAAGAAATGCAAAAAAGTACTTGTTGTAGGGAAAGAGTGACAACCAGAAACAGGGAAGCAAGATGGGGGTGCTGGAGCATTAGTGTTGCAGCATTTTGCAAGAGGAAAAGAGAGGTGTTTTTCATCCCTCCTAGAATTGTTTCTATACTTTATCTTCAGCAGTTCATTTACCCTAAACTACCTGCCCTCCTCATGTTTCATCTCATGCTCATTTTGAACGTTGTTTTCAGACCTTATCCCAACATAATTTGGGCACATCTATCCTGTCCTGCCGAATTTGCATGACATGTAGTCTGGGAACAGCTCGTTTGAAATAACATTCAAGGGCTGTTTTAATATTTGGCTGCAGCTAATGTGGATGCAATTAGCTGACACTTGTAAATCCCCAGGTTAAAAGCCCTGTAAGAAACGCAGGAAGCTGAATGCACACCTGAGGCCAAGCCCTCAGCTCCTGTAGGGTGATGAACCTCCCTGCCACAGCTGGACGGCACCACCTTGCCCTCCGAAAGCTCCTGACCCACACCCATCAGATGTGATGCTGAAGCTTTACCAAAATACACATGTAAATGTTTATTTACATTGACTTCACTGGAGTTCCTTCTGCCCTGGGAGCACAAAACCCTGCTGGCTATTACAGGTTCACACGTACAGAAGGGATTGGTACATACCATTGGGAAAAAAATATTCCGTTCGATTGAGTCTCCTCATCAGCCCCTTTGTAATATTTTTTATTGTTTTGGATTGAAGGAACTCAGACTAGCCTGGCTCTCAGTACCCCAGACACATGCATTTTTAATACTCATCCAGACCAAGCTGCATTGTGCAATAGGCTCCCTGCTTCCAAAAAACAAGAGATAACATGTACGCCTGCCTAGTCCATTCTTGCCTGAACCAAAGACAAATTAAGACCAGCCCAGGTTCCAGGGCAGGAGAGGATCATTGTAAGGCAAATGAGACCTTGGCTCCTCAAACTTCTCGATTTCGGCAGCAATTAGGAGCCTGAAACCCAGACCTGGGAATGCTTTTCACGGTGTTTTTACGGGAACAGCGGATAAAGGCACTTCGCAGCAGTTTAGCCTTGGCCCTCGGCAAGCACGCGTTGGAGTCGGCCGTAAGCGCCTCTTCTCCAGCCCCCCCAGCAGCGCTGGGCTGCACCAGCCACACCGTGCCGCTTGCCTGAAGGCAAGATCATTGATTTTCAATTGAAAATATATGCAGCCATGATTCTCCTTCTCCTTGCTCTTCTTCCAACCCTTAAGACATCTCCTGTAAAGAAGACTGCAGTAGTCACTTCACCTTAAATGTGTATTGCCACCAGTGTGGCTGTTCCTGCAGTGGGGCAGGGAAGCTTCGGGACCGAGGGGTGGCTGCAGAGAGGTGGGACTGAAGCACACTGGTGGGGTGTGGGGAGCTGTGGACAACCTAAGACAAATCATTCACCTCTTCTCCCCATACAATTCCTCATGTCCTGTTTTAAAATTCACTCCCACTTCCCTGCAAATTGGTGCTTTCTCTGTCACTGTTCATTATTGCACAAGTGACTCTTTTGTTTCCCCGAGACCTTTCCCTCGAGCTCTCAGGAGAAGCACATATCCAGGGTTCTCCAGCCCTTCCTGACAATTCCACTTTCATCTGTGCGTGAAGTCTGCTTTCATATTGTCTCTTTAAGTGCTAAGAGCAAGTGTTTTGATGTTAACTCCTGGGAACGAGCTCTTAAGCTACCACCTCACGCTTAATTACAGTTATTTATTAAGTACTCCAGCATATCCAAGGGAGAATGGAGGTTTTCTCCTTCAAAGGGCTTCTGGATGCGGTTCCTCAAATACTTTTTGTCAAGCACAGAGATTTTCCTACCCAAGTCCTCTTGGACCATGGAGCCCTCTCCCCTGCTGATAACCCCACGGTATGGGGCCATGGGGCCTCCCTCCAGCAGCACAGCATATCTTTAGGGCAGGGAGGCACTCCCCTCAATTGTTCTCAGGTGACTGCAGCCACAAAGTCCCTGTGTTCAAGCCCACAGCTGGCTCTGCCCCACATTCCCAGCAGGATGAGTGCTGCCATAATGTCCAGTTCAGGGTAATGACACCAGTGCTGCCACTCTTACTGCTGCCAGGTGATGTGGTGGGCATCATTTAACTCTTTTCCAGTCCTGGTGCAAATAAAAGCCCAGGACAAAGCCAGATGCTGTGATGCTCTTCCCTTTTCTGAAGCAGGATTGGGTGATGCCAAGGGTCTGGGATACAGGTGGGGAAGCAGCAAGGCAGTCCTGCAGCAGGATGGGCACCTGAAGCCCCTGGCACTGCTTAGTCAGGCTGGTGGTGTGGCTGTGGTCTGGGAGCAGCAGTCAGAGGTCCTGCTGGCTCCCACAGGGTCAGCTCTGCAGAGATCTCAGACACCAACATGGCCAAACTACTTCAAAGCAGAAGTGGCTTCAGCCTTCTTAACATGTTCCAGGACAAAGATCCTACCAACCCACAGAGCAGCAGGTGCAAGACATGGATGGGAACAAGGGCTCATTAGGGGTGACCACAAGGCACCGTTTACAGTGCTTTGCTGGTGTAGGGAAGCAGAAAACAACTTCAGGAGATCCCTGCCTAGGGATGAACAAGCTTGCTCCGAGCCCCAGAGTACGCAGGATGTGAGAGATGGGAACAGAGATCCCAGGAGTCTAGCTCTAAGACACCTCTTGGCACAAGATGAACAGTCTTATCTCGATACTTGTGTTTGTTTGCCCAGCTCCAAACCTGTTTCAGCAGCGTGAGAGCCTGCCTTGCCCCTCTCCTGCCTCCTGCAGAGTCACCACCTCTGGTACCAGTAGCCAAATGGTCAAAGGAGCCTCATCCACTCTGAAGCCCAGGGACTTCCCCAAAAGATCCCAGGCAGTACTGCCAGCACAGTCCCAGCAGGAGGTCTTTATGGGATGGGAGCCCTGCCCCTAGGAGCTTGAACCTGGATCTTTCCCCATTGCCCTGTCTAGTAAGAGACTTGAATATTTTCTTGCTGTATTTTGTGAACAGGGCCTCACAATCACATTTTCTTGTCTCAGAGCAGTGGAAAGGACTGGAAAACTACCTTAGGAGTACAAAATCCCACCCCTGCCAGTGCCCCATAGCTCAGCTGAACAGGTGCTGAGGACTTCTCACCTGAAGTGCCCATGCTCAGGGGCAAACACAACCAGGCCACAGCCACGCTGATGAGGGGCACAGAGCCCTGTGCAATTGCAGCCTGGGGTGGTGGGATGGGCTCTGGCCAGTATCCCTGCTCTGAGGGTTTCCGAGGTTATTCCCTGAAACACGTGGTGCAGGCCAAGTGGATCACCCAGCTGAGCTTATCAGACAGCTCATTGTTCCTGCCTGAGTGATTCAGCCCCACCAAAGTGCTCCCTGGAAGCACAGCACCCAGGAGGAGGATGAGGAGGAGAAGGAGGGAGGTGTGCAGAGCACACAGATAGTTCTCCTGATAGTGGGAGGCAGATAAGCACACGGGAGTTAATGGCTGAGCTCAGATCTAGTTGAGGCAGTCTGACCTTTCTGCTGGTAAGCCTGCCTTCAGCTGACATGACAGACTTTGACACAGGCACTCAGGGGAATTTGTGGCCAATAAGTGAGTCTTACTTTCCCCACCAAGTGATATTGATTAGCACAGCGCCTGCAGACACGGCTCGAGGCAGTGGCGGGGTTTCAGGGAGGGAGCAGGAGACAGCTGAAACGCAAAGGTAAAATGATTTGTTGACTGAACCTGCAAAGTGTCCTTTCTGTCTCCTGCTATAGCGACCTGAAAACCTTGGAAGGAGGAAGAGTCTTTCCAGTCTGGGCAGTGGCACTGGAGCTGGCTGGTGTCCCTGCATGGCCTGGCTCGTCTCCATCCCGTGGGTGTCTGTGCAATCCAGTGCCTCCTTCCATCTTCCTGAGCCACTTGGTCCTCTGGCATCTCTGGAAAAGAAACATCCCTTAGGAGCACCGATGGTTCCTGAGAATGTGGGCATTTAGAACTGAAAACGGACCAAGGATGCATCTGAGCACCTGGGAGGGGCTTCTTTCTCTCTTGCCATCCAGGAGAGGCTCTGCTCTAGCAATCCATCTGTAAAGGGTGGCACAGGACTGCCAGTACGTGACACCAAACCCAGATGTGTGCAGCAGGAAGCAATGTGATGGCATTCCCGTTTGGCTGAGGTCCCCATTCCCTGCAGGCCTGTCCTCACTGGTCTCCGTGAGCCTGGTGATTCCAAGCTGGCTACAAGGTTATAAACCACTATGGAGCATGGAGTGGGTGGATTTCAGCTTCTTGCTGCCTTGGACATCTTGTTGGTGACATCACAAAGCTGAAACGCTGCTCCTGCTGCAGAGAGTGGCTGCCTGGAGTCTGATAACACTTTAGTACCAGCAGTGCTCGCCAGATTCTCTGGGATGTGAGGTGGAGATTGCTTTTAGGCAGAGTTACCTTAAAGTCCTAGTGTAAACACCTGTAAATCAACTCCTGGTGCACTCAGAAATTCAGAATGATGTTTTTGAAAACAGCAGGATGTCAGGAAAATCCACAAAGTCCAGAGGTGCAAATCCACAAACGCCGGAGGTTTATGTCCAAAAAGGAGACTGAGTCCTTCAATTTTGTTCGAATAAAGGGAGAGGCCACCAGGGTACACGCCCGCGGGTTTTTTTCTCTCGAGGTTTCGGAGGGCACAGCCTCCTTATATCCTAACTCCCTCTTCCTTTCCCCATTGGTTGAGGTACTAGGAAGGTACAGCCTTCCCAAACCACCTGCCATGTATTCCCCCCTTGAACTACTATTTTATTCCAAGTTTCAGTTCAGTCTTGTGCAGACCCTTGTTTGTCTCAGGAGCCAAGCTGCCTGGGCTCTGCAACAAGCCTGCTGCCCGAAGTCAGTGGAGACATTAAGACCCATTTCAAAGACGTTAACACCCTCACCTTCACCCATCAAATCATTTCTAAGGACATTAGCACGCATCTTTCTTCTCAAGAACGACCCAGAAGCTTGAGTTACACGCAGCCTATGTCAAAGGCACTCCAAATTATTTTAAAGCAAAGCGTGATATTACATCAACACCGAGTCCAGGAAAACCTACCAAGTACTTTTAATGCTGGGCTAGCTTTTGGAGGATTACAAAGATGCTCTCACCCAGGATATTATTGAATCTTTCCACCATGCCCTGCACTTTTCTTTCCTCTGCATTTTTCCGCTTGCTACTGTGTACAGAAAGACAAGGAAAAAGCAGAATTTTTTTTCCACCTGAGGTCTCAGGGCAGGACCAGGAGGTGCTTGCTCTGAACAAGTGCCCCCCTACCATCCCTCTCGCTAAGATGTGATCCTGGGGTTTGATTCTGGGGTCATGGTAGAAATTCAGGAGCTTCTCAGGAGCTGGGACCAGCAAGTGCTGTCCCAGGCTGCATGGAAAGGGTGTTTAGAGAGGGATGCGATACAAGAGAAGAGCACTCCCAAAGCTGTAGGGTGAAGCTGGGATAAACACACAGGGGAAACTCTCAGCTCTCGGGAGCCAGCTAAAGGGTGGGGGTCAGCAGTGGGAGCGCTTGGAGGGTCCCGTTTTGATGCATCCGTGCCCATATGGCTTCAGGAAAATGCATCCCACCCCTCAGTAATGCTGCTTCCACAGCGGGCCCAATGACATGCATTAAAACACTAGCAGGTCCGGAGCAGGAGGTGCTGCCTCAGACAGAGCCCGTTCCCAGAGAAACACCACGAGCCAGCCAGGGTCGGGCCGCCTGCGGGGACAGGCCTCGGGCCGCCTGTGGGGATGGGCCCCGCGGCCCCGGCCGAGCTGGGCCCCTCTGCCAGGCAGAGTCAGCCCTGCAGCCGTTCGGGCACAGGGAGAAGCTCGGGGCCCGTCCGGGGCCGGCTGGGTCAGGCTGGGCCCTGCGGGCCCATCCCGCCCTGGGGGCTGCGGAGCCCCGAAGGCGGAGGAGTCCCGCGCTCTGCTCGGTGCCGTCCTCTGTCAGATCATGCTGTGCTGGCGGTTTGCAAAGCTGTCTATTATCGGCACGTTAACAACCTTTCACAACGTTTAATTACTTGGAAAGGTAATCAGTCTTGCGGTAGTTCTTTAAAAAGCATGCCCATTTCACTTGCTCTTGGCAGAGGACTCTGCTTTTTTGTCTTTCATGCTCGCAATAAGTATGTTAAAACTGATCCTGCTCCCAAAGGCAATACCTATTTGTAAAACAGAGAAGAAGATTGCTCCCTGGCTTTCTGTGTACCAGCCCTGCAGCCTGCCGTGCCACAGATCTCTCCTACCAACACCATCGTACACAGATTCAGGGAGACTCCCTGCGTTTGGCTTTTTTTTTTTAATGGATTATCATTTTAAGGTGCCTGGTTTGACACGCACAACCAGGTACTCAGCACCAATCTCTCTACTTCGCTGCCAGAGCCGGCCCCGGGGTTGGCTGCACATAAAATGACAGCCAAGCAGGAGATGTGAGGGGCCGGGTCCCCTGTGCTCAGTCACTGCTGCCCTTCGGCCGCCAGCAGCAGCGCCGGCACAGGCTGCGACAAGCCGCGATGCCCGAGGCTGGGGCTGGGAGGAGGAAGCAGGAAGACCCAGCAACTGCAGGAAAAGGACAGGCAGAGATCACCCAGGTGGGTGCAAGGGCCACCAGGCTGTCTCCAAGGACAGCTAACCATGACATTGTGAGGGTCAGGTGTCAAAGACCACCACCAGGCACATCTCTGCTGCATCCAGCACCCCAGAGAAGTGGTAGGTTGCTCTCCTTCCATGCAAGGATGCCACCAGTCATGACAGGAGACACTTGCCTTTGGGCTTGTGACCCTGTGTGGGAAACTGTAGCAACCATGGAGGTTGCTACATGGCTGGTTCTCACCAGCTGATCCTCCTGAGGCATGGGACCACTGCAGAGGCACCGTCAGTTTTCCCATGGCTGCCCCTTGCCAGCCTGGTGCAGCCCTGGGACCAAGGAACCAGCTGAAGAGGGGATCTGCCTTGGCACAAACACCTTCTGGGACTTCTGTGGAGGGCACAAGCATGCACACACATGCATGTGCACACCTGCATGCACATAGGCATGCACATGTGCCCACCTGTGAGCCCGTGGGGACCTGGTATTTGAGAACCTGCTCAGTCCATGCCAGGGGCCAGTCCTGGGGAGGAGGCATAACACATCAGGCTCCCACCAGCCATGGCCACTGCTTGCAGGAGTGGAAAGTGTTACACTAGATTGATTAAACATGTCCTTTTCCACCTTTCCACAGAACTCTGTCCTGTGAGCCAACATTTTCCACTTCAGACATTGGGGTACTCACTTTTGGGGAGAAAAGCAGCAAATGGTATCAGAAAGAAACATTATTCAGGAGGGTAGCAAAAGCCTCTGGTAGTTTCTTCCTTTCTCCTTAAGGACAACTTGTCTAAGGACTGAACAAAAAGCTCACGGGAGCTTTTTAAAAAGCCTCACAGCCTGCAAGTACCCCTCTGTGGAGGCATTGGTGAAAGCCTGGTCCCAGTCTTGCAGCCCATCCATGCTGGTGTTTTTCTAATATTCTTGGAAGTCTTTACAGGTTTGTTTTCTTTTCTTTTTTTTTTTTTCTTTTTTTTTTTTTTTAAAGCGCAGCTTCTAACAGCCCTGGGGCAGAAGGCTCTTGCTTGCTAAATCACAAGGTTTGCCACGCTGAAATGTAGGGACGTGCCCGCAAACGGGAACTGGCTGTCTTAGCTTATGTTCTTGACTGTTTGCCAGAATCTTTAAAACAACAGGGGGAGGTTTAGCCACCTAAACATCCCTACACTTGCTGGCTCAGGGAGCCTGTAAACACGGGCATTAGCACCAGACCCATGGATGTGTTTGCCAGCAGAGCAAGCAGTCCGACTGCCGGTGGCTGGGTGGCTGTGGGTCAAGAAGTAGCAGGAACATCTGGCAGTGCCAACGGTATGTCCCTCCTGGGATGTCCTGTCAGTGCTTAGTGACTGCAGACAGGAGAAAAGTGTCAGGGAACACCACTGAGTGCTGTAATGTTAGCAATATGGTTATCCTCGATTTTAGAGACAGGTAAAAGGTGATCCCCATGCTGCTCCACCAGAGACATGCTGACAAGAATTGGATTTGTATCAGTGTAATGAATGGTCACATTTTTCCTCTGCCAGCTCGTTTGAAGAACAGTGATGAGAAGGGACAGCAGCAGACCAAAACTTGCAGATCAGAAGAGATAATTAGCAAAATGCTACTCTTAAAGAACCAAAAAGCAACTTCTAGTACAACCAGTGGTAGTAAATTCTTCCTCAGCAAAGACCTAACTCATGCCATTCCAGAGCTGTGTATTCTTACTTAACTTGGACAGCACACTTCAGTCCTCAGCTGCAGATATACCAAGACTTCTCTTTCACTCACAGACTTGGAGAGAGACCAGGTCTACACCTGAGATCTTGCCTACAGTCATTCCTCGGCCACCTCACTGTTATGGTAATGTTTATTTAGGTTGGTGGGGGTGGAAATGACCTAGTAAGGGTTTGAGAAGCCCTCCTAAGGTCCATCCCTCAGCTGGGCTCGCAGCAGAGCCTTCCTGACATTTGAACCTGGGAGGTCTGGGGCAGCACTGCATCTGCCTCCAGGTTCAACCCCAAGGTGCTCAAGATCTCCCAACTCCCTCCAGCTGGCTCCAGTCTCCTTCTTGTGTGTCCCAACCAGGTAACTTCAGAGGGATTTAGGATTTCAATAAATTGCACTGTTCACCTCAAATTCTGCAGAGTACAAACTCTATGGAAAGGGTCCTCCAGTCTTCACCTGCAGCCCTCAGCACCAGCATTCCCTCAGGCTCTCCTCCTTAAGTCCCTGCACACCTTTGAATCACTGAGGAGCTCAGGAGCTCCAAATTGTCCCTTGCCTGAGCTTTGCACACTTCCAAGGTCTCTCTTGGTTAAGTAAATGGGATGCAGCTCAACTCTCACAGCCCCTAGGTTTTTCCTCTGCTCTCCTTGACCATCTGCTCCTGAATTTTCACCACCCCTTGGCTCAGCCAGCTGGGAGGCAGCACCCTCACTCCTGGTTCTGCCTCGACCCCATCACTTGGATGAAAGCTAATGAGCACGTGCAGGTGCGTGCCAGTCTCTGAGCCACCTCCTTGAGCTTGCAAGTCCCACAAGGTGGGTGAACCAAACCTGCTTCCCTCACAACGTAACGGCATTAAGTTATAAAGTTCATCGTCAGTAAGTAAGCCAATCCCACCCACGACTTCTTTCCACATAATTATGGTTCACGGATATACCAGGAAAAAAAGGAGAGCCCCTGCCGGAGATGCTGACGTCTTTTTCCTTTCAGGTTCAATGCTGCTTTATTGCGGTCGGGTTTTCTTTCACCCCGCTGCCCGGTCTTTCTCTGACTGGAACTGTTCCCCTCCAAAAACGTGGTGACTTTTGCTGAAAAGCAATTCTGCCCCTTCTGTAGCGAGGCAGCGCTCACGAATGGCACAGTGGTAGTTACGGGATGTGTGGTTTACCTCAAGACGTCACATCTCCTCCCCCTGGAGACATAAAAAGGGTTGTTGCTCAAATTCAGCTTCGATTCTATAAAGGAAAAAAGCCCTGTGACTTTCACTACTACTTTTAATGTTCTAAGAAACCTCCACATTCCCTTCCCCAGGCTGCTTCAAAGGGCAAAGAGCTGGGGCAGAAGATTCTGCCTTTTGGTAATCACACGCATTTGAAGTGCTGTCTAAAATCCCATGAGTCAAACTGCAGTATTTCCCACCCGGGGAAAGGAACCACTGATTTTGTTTGGGGATTTTTCCCAGGTGAGGGCTGGTCAGAAAGAGGGACTTTGAGTACCTGATTCGCACTTTATGTTCTTAAATACTTTTGGAGAGCCTTTTAGCGCCTCTTTCTGTGCTCATCTGGAAGATGTCCCTGAGGACACATTGTTGGGACATCCATGGTCTGCAGGAAAAGCAGGCACCATGCTCTACCATGGCATTCACCAGCCCAGCAAAAGCTGTGTGACAGGGAAGCTGTGAACCAAGACTCAGGCAGGCTTGGTGGTGCTGGACACAGGCGGCACAAGGCTGCGTTAGTGTACACTGAAGGAGCAGAGAAAGGAAACCAGCAACCAGCCCAGAGAAAGAATGACACAGAAGGTAAACAACTGCCATCACCTGTGCAAACACAGCCACTCTCCTCCCCTTCACACAGGCCGTGGGCAATGGGGCAGTGCAGTCCAGCCAGGCTGCTGGCGCTGCTGCGAAGGGCGCTGATGCTGACATGGAGATGAACTGTGAATCAGGGAGCCCAGCTGCTGCTGCCCACCCTGAATTTTGTCCTCTCTGTGGTTGTCCTGGCAAGGACATCTCCTCTTTTCTCACAAGTCATCCCAAGGCTTTAATAACTTTCTCCCTGTGCAGACCCTTGTGGAGCTGAACTAGTACAAGCACAATGCTGTGACTCCTCCAGCTGTGAGGTTTTGCCCATACAGCAGCTTATGATGAGCTTTTTCAGCCTTGTGTGAGCCACAGCGAGTGGGGTCTGCAGGCACCATTCCCGAGTGCTGCCCACCTGAAGCTGTGATGATGTGGGGAAGGGCAAAGGTTGTAAAGGGAAACTCTGCCATGGCCTTTTGCTCATCTCAGCTTTGAGAGTACAGCTGTGGTGTCTGACCAAAACCATGACTAAGTTCCCCTTTGCTAAAATAAATTCTGATTTCCCATGCGGTGCTCAAGGATGGGGTCCCCAAGGGAGGCACGGAGTTCCCTTCTGTTTTATAAAGAGACCCAAGGCCATGCCTGATGAATGCAGGGTTTACTCATGGGTGCCTCCTGCATGTGAGCCTTATCACCCTGGGACCTGCCCAGGAAATGCAGCTGGTTTCCTGCTGGCAGTTGGGCAGCACCTCCTTCACTGAAGAGCTCGGCTTGTCCCCCTGCCTGTCACTCCAGCACCAGCCTCTTGGCCTTCTCTGGGAAGGTTCTCACCCGTGGATAAAAATATTTGTCTAGGGGATGAGCTGTGCACCCCAAGCGTGGAGGAAAAGTGACCCGGCCTAGATCTGGCAGCAGGAACTTGACACCAACTTCCCCACCAGCTGGGATGTGGGATACACTCCAGGGAGAGGAAAATGGTTACAGCACAACCAGGTGGAAGATGCAACGTGCATGGTGCATGTGTACATTACAAGGTCATTATCTCCTAAGAAGTATGAATAGGGAAGGAGTTCCTTCAACAAAGCTGCCCCAGTGAGGGAAGGCCAGGGATGGGCACCTTCAAACCCAGCACCCTGTCTGCTGAGGCCGGCAGGTTCCTGGCATCAGCTAATTAACTCTTCAGTTGCTGAGGAAGCTCAGAGGACCTTAATTTGACAGTCACCATGAAAGCATTTTGTCTGTCAACAGACTCTTTCATCCAAGGATCTCAAAGTGCTTTACAAGTATTAATTAAACTCACCAAAGTAAGTATGAATAATTATTGTCATTGAACAGTGTGGAGGCCAGACTTGCCCAAGAGCAAGTGTCAGGACTCAGGGACAGGCACGGAAGGAGGAATTCTTAGCTGCAGTAGCCAGACTGCAAACCCTCCTGCAGAGAACAGCCTCAGACTGCTGGATTATGCTCAAGGGTGTCCTCCCCTAGAAGATCACATTTGAAGAACGGGGGGGAAATAATGTTATTTTCATTTTTGAATACAATCTATGTCACAGCAATAAATTTAGGCAAAAATGACATGAAAGTATAAACTCACCGTATCAGTGTGAAGGCTTTCTAAGTAACAGAAAAGGAATGCTGTTTCATTTATCCTGCACCCTGTAGCAGTACCTTCTGCTGTTTTATGTGAGATTAGTAGTTTCTGAAAATAATGCATAATAAATCACATGTTGAGGAATTAGGGACAGAATTTAAACACTATTTGAAACCTCACATTTATAAAAATGTGCTTATTATTTCCCTTTCCTGTTATGAAGCTCAGTGCTTGGAACACTTTCCTTTTCCTATGCCTCCAACCATCCGGTATCAAGTAGTCTCAGACAGGGTTGCTTTGGTAGCAAATTCAGGTATATTTTTAAAGTGATAAAGTCATCATCTAGTCTGAACCCTTGCACAGCCCAACCCAGAGAAATGTAGCTGTTTACCTTGTAGATAGCCCAGCTACTTACATCATGTTGTTTGGTTAATTTTCATGGATGTACCTGTAACTGCTGAAAATTTCTCTTGTTTCCCCACCTTCCAAACCCTGCTCCATGTTGCATGAAGAGGCTCTTGTTTGCAATTTCCTTACCTACAGGAATGTTGTGGGACTTAATATACAAATATTGTGAGATTTGAAGATAGCAGAGCAACAGGGAGGGGAGTCATAAATATACCTCACGCAGATAATAGTGGCTATAAATTCTATTGCCTTGATATGGCTTGGCAGCAGCACCCTGCAGAACTCCTTGCTGTGCTTGCTCCTCTCTCCATGGCAGCTTCACTGTTTATTACTGATATAATTACAGCACTATGACGTCTTCTGGACAGTTCTGGATAAAAAGAGCCTTTTCACTTTGAAATAAGCACTTTACACAGCAGTGGCAGTTAAACTGAAGAATATCTGTACAAGGTGTGTGATGGTGGTAAACTGATGATTTGTCTTAGGCCGCACAACTTTCCCATGCAATTGTCTTTTGGACAGCCAATTGGCCTCTGAGTTCAGACAGGGCCACCACAGCTGAGGCTCCATGAACACTGCCCAGAGCAAAGAAACCGAGTGGGTGACTCTTCTTCATCACAGAGGATCGTCATCATGGCCATACTGGAGGTGATGGGAATGTCTCCCCCTCTGAAGCAAAGCCAAGAGTGGGGTCCCAGAAGGGGAGCTGATGTAGGTGTGCTGCACGTGGGGAGAAAACACCCTTAGCACGGCGGTGGCACTGCGCAGCCTCTGCTCAGGCCTGTGGTCAGAGCAGCCCTTCCTCCTCCTGGCCATGCAGAGGGCCCTGTGCCTGTGCCTCTGCCAAGCCAGGCTCCCCTGCCTGTCCAGTGTGCAGGTGGTGCTGGGCCCGCAGGAGCCTCCTCCCCACAGGACTCGAGGGCATGTTCTATGGCAGGATCCCTGGGCAGCTGCAGATAAAATGGCCGGGCAGAATGGTGGCACAGTTATTGACCACTTAATTGGGAAGGGAGAGCCTCTTCTTTAGTTCTAGAAACCTCATCACCCAGACCTTTCCAAACCGAGCTCGATCGCGTGTTTCAGATCGGTGTTGCCTGTTTCCAATTACATCTGAGCACATTTCTGCAGAGAAGAGCCAAGGTCTTGATTTATAGGCTTTTGGGCAAGAGAATGCAGTGTTTTTCATTATCTTTATCTCTAAATCTGCTCTTGTTACTTGTTGCTTACAACAAATTTGCAGAGTCTAATGCAAAGGTCTTTTGTTAAGGTTTCCTACACTCAGATGCTAAAATCCTTCATTAAAGCCCCGGCTAATTGCTTCTGCATCAGATAGACAGGCCCATCCATTTCACCTTGCTCAGTGTGCCCTTGGGAAGGGAACACATGTTTTGGGTTGCATTCCCCCAGAGGTAGGAGAGCTGGAGCCACACCTGGGGTTGAACCTGTGCAGCTCACCCGTGCTGCACTCCCAGCAGCTCAAACACCTCACAGGCTGGGGATGGTGGGAGAGGCATCCAGCCTGCTCCTGCACCACTCACTCTGCACCAGACATTCCTCTGGCTGGATTTTCTGCTGCATTGGCTTCCCACATATTTATCCTGACATCACATGGGCTGGGGCCCTTCCCGCCTCTGCCCAGCAGGAGTTTGCTAATACAAAAAAAAAATCACTTTTACAAAACGATGTCTTCTGTGGAAGGAAAAGGCTCAAATGCAGCAGGAAAAGAGTTTTATGAGCTTTGCTTCAATACTTGTTGTGCAACAACCTTATGGGATTTCATTATTTATGATTTTATCTAACTACAGTCTATGCCTAATAGCTCGGAGGTGCTGTTGATTAATTTTTTCCAGGTCTTTGATGTACCGGCAATAACTTGTCCATGTTGTCCTGTGTCAGTAAAGGGGAAATTGCCATGCCACAGTCAAGGTATCGTGAATGGCCAAAGCCAGAATAACTGCCTGTATCCATCCACAGTAGGACCAAGGTTTCTGCCAGCCACGCTCTCCCTGCTAGAATTGGCTGATGGAGCTGTAATGAGTCAACTCACTAAAACAGGAAAAAAAGAACCCACAGGAAAAATGCTGCCTTTTTTTTTTTTTTAAGTTTTTTTTTCTATTTTTTTCTTTTGTTAGTGAACTAACTCCATGTGACCAGGTATGCACTAGAGCCGGCAGGAGGATGAAGGGAGTGAACAGGCAGCAAGGAGTGGCAGGAGGAGGAAGAGGAGGGAGAAGGGCAAGTGGGGGCAGGCTGGAAGATCATCTTTTGATACCACACCCTATGTATGGACACTGTCAGTCTAATTCCTACTGTACTGGTTCCATCCTTGATGTTGTAATCTGTTTCTGTGAATCTTTTCAATTAGGTAGTGATTTATTGGTTAGTTGGGTGGGTTTGGACATCCTCCAGCAACAGACATGAAATCCCTTACCATGCTGAGCTCGGTCCTATTGCCTGCAATGCAAAGGCACAAAGCTTTTTCTCCAGGAAATGATTCTTTTTCAAAATGATTATAAGATTATATGACTAGACTATTGTGTGATGTAAACCTGTCTGTTTCCAAAAGCGTTGCTGTAGTTAGACCACTTACAAAAGGATTTGCTTCAAAATTTTTAGCTGTCCCAGCACATTAGTTGCTGGTTAACTGGAGGTCTTCCTGAAAAGAGTGCATTTATCAGCATAAATGGACCTGTTTCTTTCCTTACGTAGAGGTTTACAGTCTGCCCAAGTTAAAGTGTTTGCCAGTTCAAAACTTCTTATTTCTTGTCATCACTTCTCTTATAGTCATAACCTTTCTGGTGTTAGTCCAATTCTGTGGATTTGTCAATCACCACCACAAAGAAACCCAGAGCCAAAATAAACCTGGCACCACTTTATTTCTGTATTACAAATGTACTGGCACAAACCTTGTCCACGGAATCTCCTATTTCAGCAAAGTGCTTGAAATCCTATTGACTTCAATTAGTAAGTTAAGCAAGTGCTTAAATGCTGTATTTCAACTGGGGCCTGAAGACCATACCTTGGCCAACTGGATTTGTTGTCTTTTTTTTTTTTTCTTGATGCTTTTAAAGGAATTTCCACATTTCAGTTCAGTCCAAACATAAAAAATTTGGATGAGGTTAAGGAGAGCTGAAAGTTGATACTATGTTGTCTTCTGGCATAGTTCATTTACAAACTGTAGTCCCTTAAGCACTAAGGATTCAAGTAGAGTGAATGAAAAAATGAGATGCCTTCAAAGTTATGGGCTCAAAATTTGGATGGGGGAAAAAAAAAGGTCTTGCTCAGCAAAATGACACAAGGAAGGGAATTACTGATGAATCAAAAAAACATGGAGCACTGTGAATAGGCTTTACTTCATGGTAGCTGATGGTGTCTGGCAGTTCTACACTACACACTACTCCTGTTCTCCCTGCATGCAATTACATATCAGTGTAATGCATGGTTATTACAAAATAACCACAACATGCTAGGAAGAACATTTTATGCTTCTCAGTTGGACAAGGCTCATCTGGTCTTAATTTTTTTTTAAGGAACATCTTCTATTTTAAGATTTTTCCCATTCAGCCAATGGAATCTATGTTAATTTGACCTCTAAATCAGTTTTTTTCCATTATTCTCTCTGATGATCAAAGAGCTCTGGGGCACTTTCCTGAGAGGCCAGAATACCTTGCTGCTGGAGCAGGCTGGCTGAGCAGCAGCATGCAAGTTCTCCCCCACTTTCCTTCTGTTGGGAGAGAGGCTTCCAGTCTGGCCCCTTGCCCTCAGCCCCAGACCCACGTGCTGCCCTCACCCAAACCTGTTTCTCCCAGGCATGCTTGTGCTGCCCACCGAGAGGTTTTGCAGGAGACAGAGCTACTGAGCACTGTCCTTCTCCCACTGGGTTTGGACACCTTGCTTGGAGCTGAAGGGAAATCCTTTGGAGCTCTGCCTGCAGGGTGGCTCCTCTCAGCCATGTCAGAGTCATGGTGGCAGCTTCTTCTTTGCTTCCTTGCTTTTGACAAGACTGGCAAGGACTGCTGCCTCCTGCAGGGGCCATTCCTGCAGGTGATTGGAAGATGGGTGCTGAGCACTACTGGCACCAGCTGGAGCCTCCCAAGAGGCAGAAGAAGAAGCATCCTGACCCTGGGTGATGCCAGCATGGTTAACAGGGAGCTCCAGGGGACACCCTGCCTATTCCCAACCAGCGTCAAGAGCCTCCCAGCTCTTAGCAATAGTCTAAAGGACTGAAATCTCACACCTGATGACTCAGGGCATGGCTTTGCTGGTGATGGAGCAGGGTGAAGAGCCCTGAGTCTCTTGGGAAGGAGACTACCTGCAGCCTTGTACCATTCCCACTCTGCCCTCCTGGATGGGATATGCCAGCTCGGGCTCCAGCGGCCAGGTGGCTGTAGGGGCAGAGCCAGGGCAGCAGGAGCCTCTGCACTGCCCTTCTCAGCACGTCTGCTCCCAGGAAATGCCAGTAGGATGTGGCAGGAGAGGCTCAAGCTGAGGATGGAGCTATTTTCCACTCTCACAGTGAGACTGGACATGGCTTCCCCCTGCCCCAGACAGGATGGGAGCAGCACTGCTGGCTGCAGCATGGCTGGGCCTGGCTCCTGTCCTGCCACAGAGCCGCCTGGACAAATCACATCCTTGCTTTCTGCCTCAGTCCCTTGTTTGTAAAATGGACACAAATACTTCACAAGGGTGTTGTGAAACCTAATTAATTAATTAATACCTGTGCTGCACTTTGATGTCCTCACATGAAAAGTCCTATATAACTACAAAGCATTTTTAATGTTATAAAGCAAGAATGACTTGCTGTCTTGCCTTGGCAAAGAGGCTGATTAGATGTTATCAGTTCTGCTGCTCACATACACAGAAACTGCTGCACTGGGGTTTGGATCCTGGTTTGTCTTTTAAGAGTCACATAGTAAAATGATGGGAAGAGTTAATTTGGCAGTCTGTTCCCTGTGACTTCAGGGAGTGGTCAGAACTGCCTTTATATTGTCTGTCAACAAAATAAGCTAAATAGCCCTAGAAGAAAAAAAAAAAACAACAAAAACCCCCAAACCCTGACATATCTGTGCATACAGGTGTGTCCTGATCACATGATCACACCTGCAGTAACTGGACCAAAAGGCTTTCCAGCCCAAGCCTGAGAAAAAGCTGTACCAAGGAGCACCTAATCCTGCATTAAACAACTGCATACTGCTCCCATTTCACAGAAGGCACCTGGCTCCTAAGTCTGAGTCCGTTTGGGCCAAATCTCATTGCCTGTTTCTGGCAGTTCTGCTGTTGAGACAGTCCCCTTTGCAGTTTCACTACTTAAGTGATGGAGACTCAACCTGAGCAGCTGGGACTGAGGAGCCCTGATTCTGCTTTCATCATGAAATGCATGGTACAGGGATGCCAGAAGGCACCATTGCAGAGCCTGTGCTTAAATTTGAACTCAAGTGATAACCAATCTGCACAGTGTGGTCCTTCCTTTAGAGAGCTCAGTTATGTCTGTGGGCAGTGGAGGGATCAAAGTGCAGCTTGAAATGTTAAAACTCCCAACAGACCTGTCCTGTGCTGCATTTAAAGATGCACTAATAAGTTAATGACAAAATACAAACACCTTGACCCCTGCAATTTAGAAAACTGGAGCCAAAGGAGTCTTAATAATCCTGTTTTTCTTTCCCAATTAATACTGTTTACTTTCTGCACTTCCTTGACCTTGAAGAGCAATCCTGCACAATTCCACATACTGGCCTCCACCTTCAGCCCTTCCAGCACAAACACAATACCCAGCAGTGCAGTTCCAGGCCCACAGCAGCACAGTGCCAGTAAGCCTCTGCTCCCTCCCTCCCTCTCTGGCTGCCAGCACCCACTTTCTGTCCCTTCCCTGAAACCTAAAACTTGGCTGTACACCTGCACATTGTCATTTGCTAAGATGAACAGGTAAATACACACGAAGCACATTGCAAAGGGCTTGGGCTCCTTCACTGTAATTTCCAGAGGCTGCCTCAAAGCTTGGGGATGCTCACAGCTACCTGCAAGCAATAAGCAATTGCTCACAGGCACTTTCTTGGCTTTTTTTTTTTTTTTTTAATTAAAAAAAAAATAATGACAACTTCTCCTTGTGCTCATCTGAACAGCATTTGGAAGACAGAGGGATTCTGTGTATGCCACTGCATCTGGCAGCACTGTGCCTGAGCTGGTGCTCTCAGCCTGTCCTTCCCAGTGGAGGGAGAGGGGAGGGAGCCAAAGTCCAGCTCAGGTTCGAACAGCTGGAGGCAGGAATATGCACAATGGGAGGAAACCGGGTACATCGCCTTTGCAAAAACAAATAAACAACACTTAGAGAAATGAAAAAAAAAAGCCCCCTCCTGAACCAGCTTGGACAAAATCCTTTCCTTCCCCCAGCAACAGAGGGACGCAGAGGCTGAAGTGTTTTCACACTGAAAGCATGGCATCGTTTGTGAGCTTTTTCTACAGTCTACAAATAAACAAAACCCAGGGAGTGTTTTGCATTCAATAGTTAATCACACTTGGCTGAGTGTTTTTATTTTTCTTCACTGTAAAGGCATTCTTGGTCCGCCTCCCAAACAGCTTGTTTTGTCTGAGAGATTTAATCTTGAGTGGCAGGACAAGGTGCAAAGACAAACCTCAAAACAATTCTTATTTTTCTATAGCAAGATGTCATATGTAAAAGCTAACTACCCTGCAAACAGGCCCCTCAGGTTGGCACGCACGGGGCTTCTTGCCACAATTGCCAGTCGGCCAGGATACCCTTGCCCGCAAAGCAGCTCATTTCACTCGGTTTTAACTCTTTCCTGTTTGTGAATTGCTCTTTAAGTGGCCTAAACAACCAGAATTCAATGCAGGTTGTACCAGTTTCCAGCCCTAGCTCCTCCCTGAAGAAGCATCTTGTTTGTATACACGGAGCACTGGCACCAGAGCCCAGCCTACTTTCAATCCAAACACAGTTTTTCTTCAAAGCAACATCAAGGTACCTTTCATAAAAATGAAGGGATGATGCAATACATATAGAGCGAGTGCATCAACAAGTACCTGAGCTGCTCTGCTCAGAATTAGCTTAGGCAGTTACTTAAGAGCTTTGTGTTGGACAAATACCAGCCACATTTTTGCAGCCATGCCTACTAACACAAGTGAATGACTGAAAAAGTACTGAATTTATTTAAATTTTATGGTTTGCCCTTCTAAGATCTAAAAATGGCTAGAAACAATAAACTTATGAAATTTCACCACTTATGCTCTTTGTTTTGTTTCCAAGTGCTATTGCCTCTGAACAATCTTTAAAGGAGATAGCTTGTGCTTAGATCTGTATAGCAGGCATTAAAAAAATTAATAAAACCCCAAGTTGCCTGAAAGATTTGTCTTCAGCTCATTTAGTCCCACATTTTGCTTGAAGCAGGACTATCACCAGTTGCTGGATAGGACCACCTATCCAGCCTTTGCCTACTCCTGGCTCACCAATCTCCAGGGAGAAGCCCCAACCTCTGGGGGGCACCACTTCCACTGTGGGACTGCATGTTCTTGTGGAAATTCTCTCTGCTGAGGGCTCGGTATCCTGGAGATTAGCATATTTGGTGCTAATCAATGGTGTCACTTCTCGAGGCAGAATTTTTGGTAACTCTTCCCCATAAACACAATCCAACAGACCTGGCAGGAAGCAGTCATGAAACTGCTTGCAAATCCATTTCAACAGCTTTTTGTAACTTCCCTAATTCTGTGTATGTAACACTTGAAACAGGGAGACACTTCTGATGTTCCTTTAAGGTACATGCTTTAAAATCAGTACAAGGTCTTAGCAAACATGGGGGTCTATACAAGGGATGCTGGTAACCTCCATCATCTTCCAAGTGTTTGTTCTGAATTAACTTCCCTGATTCTTGAGCCTGCTCCGAAGTATCTCAGGAGCAGAGAACATAACAAACACTTCACACAGTATAGCTAATGTGGGGGACCCTTTTGCAACAGTATATCACAGGGGGGAATGCCACATGAATACAGGGTTCATTTCTGAAAAGAGCCACGACCTGCGATCCATTTCTAAAGCACCACAATAAAAATGATGCCCAATTCAACAAAATGGCCATGACAAATGCAGAAGAAATAGTCCTGCCACCCACAAGCATGACAAACCAAGTGATCAGGTTATTTTTGAATCTCTCTTGTAAAGTACTCCAGCAATGGGTAATGCCAGAGACAGGGAATCGGATTTGCCTGAGCAATGTCCTGACAGACACCACCTCCTCTTCAAACCAGGCACCTCTGAGTGTTCTTTGCAGCCTTGCTTTGAAAAGCCTTTTCCTCACAAGCAGGCATTTACCCTTTTTGCAGGAGCTTTGTATGAGCAATCCAGGTTGTTGCTGAACACCCATCCACTGGAGGAGAGGAAGGCAGGATCAGCTTGTGGGGGTTTTTGTGCAACCTGCCCATAATTAGCCCCAAGCAGCAGCTGAGTCACTCCAAGAGTCCCCAGTGCTATTAGGACCAGACACGCCATTGCCCAGTGTATAATTACATACCAGCCAGCACCGTGTGGAAATGGCTCCATTTACTATCTGACCCCATTGGACAGAAGCTGTCATTTCTTCTTGACTGCCAGGGCTGTGGGAGCTCTGAGGAACACAAGCCAAACTCTCACAGTCCAAAACTCATTCACCCAAACTCACCTCTTTCTTGCTGAAACCAGCAGATGCCATTCTCTTTCCTGGTTCACCTGTGAGCTGCCTGGGAGCTCCCCAATAGGCAAGAAGAAAATGGGTGCCTTGAGACACAGCAACCACTGGATACCAGGGACAGGGAGATGCAGGAAGTCTAGGAAACCCAGCATGCCAATAGTGTCTGTTTCATCAGAGAGCAGGCTCAGCTGGCCAAAACACACAAGAAATCACCCCCAGCTGGCAGGGCTGTACTTGAATTGCAGCTGGATTTTGCAGCTGCCTTTTCCTACCAAGGCAGTAAGAGGAAACCCCTGGCTTCAACATCATCAGCAGGGTGGCATTCCCCCTGGCACAGCTCCTGTGTGGGGCACACAAACGAGCCTGGTCCCTGCTGATGGGCAAGCAAAGCCTGTTACCTCCTGCAGCTGGGATCTCACAGGCTGCACACAGTGCCTGAGCCAGCTGAGGCCCTTTTTGCTGCTCCCCTGAGGAAAGGTGAAGAATGGGCCTGGGCTTTTGTCAGCCCAGGCTGTCACACACAGCCTCAGTGAGCTTTGCTGGGAGGGCTGTGCGACACTTGGGCTGCTGCTCAGGGAAGAAACGCACGGCTCCAGCCTCGAGCTGCTCTTGCACCAGTGCTACATCCCCTTCGACAGACACAAGGAACCTCCACGGCGCTGGCTTTTAAACAAGTACTCAAAAAATTTTGCTGAAAGGGACAGTGGAATAAGGGAAACAGGATGTCAAATTAGGATCAGCTTGAACCATGTCAAATAAACAACGAGGAAATAAAATGTACCCTGATTGCTGGCAGGCTTGAAGGCTTACAAAGTACTAACCCCACCCAAATCAAGGGCTTGAAATGGAGCAGCAGTGGAACAGAAACCCCTGACAGTGTGAGATTTGCTGCTCCCTAGTACTGCTTTGCCATCCTCAGGGACAGAAAAAGCACCATTAGGCTTTAACTAGAGTTGGATGAAAACATGGAGTACCCCAAGGATCAATTTTCACTGTGGGCAGCTGCAGCACAAGCATTAATTCTTCACCCTTTCTGGTGACAGGAGAAACATGGGGAGCTGTAGACACAAATAATGTTAGACTTGTAATATGTATTTTGCAATGAAATGCTTGCTTTACTTCCTGTTGTTTAGAGCTGCATTTATTCTTTAGCACTGCAAGAAAAACCTCCTGTATTTTGTACTTGGTGCACATTTAAAGGCCCATATATTGTAGACTCAGCAAGTGGCAGGGCAGATGCCAAACCTTGCTTCCTTTCTGATTTCTTGATGATTTAAGACCTATTTTCAGCAGCTGACACTGGTTTCCCCTCTTGCCTTTTCCCTTGGTAACTACCACTTCAACAAAATGGTGTTTGTGCAGTGCCTTGGAACCAAGAACTGAGCTTTGTAACATCAGACAGTGAATAGAATAAGAAAAACAGGACTAAAATCACCTGCATACCATGTGCCTTTCAAGGCACATGCTTAGAAATATATGGCAGAACCCTCGAGTTCTTGCAGAATAACAATTGACTGTTAGATTTTTTTATTTCCTACATAGCTAAAATGACTTGCATGTTTCTGATATCTGTGTTGTCTACCTTCCCCAGAACAAAGTTTGAAATTATTCTCTCAATCTACAGAAATCAGTAAATTAAGATATTAAAAAAGCCCTGCACTGTTTATAGACATTTTTCAGACTTACTGGCTTTCTCTGCAGGGGTAAACCTATTGATGCAAAGTATAAACAGGAAAAGATAGTGTCTGATCAATGTTTTATTTAGGTGCAGGCTTCCTTCAGGAAAGGACAACTCACTTTGCCTCTGCTAATTTGCTAACATGGAAATTAAATGAAGAGTTGGGAAAAAAAATGTACCCAGTGCCATCAGCATGATTATCCTCTCTGATCTGTAACAGCCTTTCCTCAGAATTCTTCTGTTGTGGAAAACACAACACTTGGCTTAGTAAATAAAAACCAGCTTCTACTTATTTTTACAGCAAATAGGCCCACAAGATGTTGGCATATACCTTGTTGCCTTGTTAAAAGAAAGAACTCAAGTTTGCTAAAAACAGCAGTAACTAGTAAGGATGAAGCCAAATTGTCCCAGAGGAGGACAGAGACCTGAAAATAAAAACTGAAAGGAGATAACTTACTTCTTAAATGTTACTGAAAATCCCTTAAGAGTAACTTTTAGGTTCAATGAGTGTTACAATGCATCACTTTCAGAGACACAAGTAATTTAAGGGAAGAGCTTGCCCTGGCAGTTCAGCTTGGTCACAGACTTCATTTGCTTTGTAGGGCAAGGAACAGCACCCCATAATTAACAGCTGTGGTCATAAGTTGTGCCCAAAGCTTGCTAACTCCTTGCAGCACATCTTCTCACAAGGCTAGAAAGGTGAGAAACTCCCCTTCTGCACCGACAAAGGACTCGCCCCTTCGTGTCACTGCCGCACAGACAGGGCACTAGAAATGGGCTTCACACCTGCTCTGGTGACCCTCACCTGCTGCTACAGGCTTCTATTGCCTGCTGCTCCCCTGGTCAAGGGAACTGACACAGAAGCCTGTCTAAGCTGCAGTGCCTACTCATCACTTACACAGGTTTCTGAGCTCTGCTAAACCCCCAGCCTTGTATTAGGGGGCACTGCTCAATGGAGAGCACTCAAGATCTAATCCTCTCTTTCCTAGGGAAGAAGTCTCTGTGTAAAACCACCTGAAGTGAGACTTAAAGGACTGCACTTCATGGCTAAATCCTGACTGATTCACCAAAACTGCTTATTGCTGTAGGTTCCAGACAGGGTGAGATAAAGGAACCTACAGAGAAACATCCCTAGGGAGGGTTTAACAATGCACAGGAGATCCATGCCAACTCCAGCAACGATCTTTTCTCAAGAATTGACTCAAGTCTACTCTCATTATGGATGGGATGTGAGGATGTTCAAGGACAGTGACAATACCAAAATGTGCCGATTCAGCAAATGAAAAGTGCCAGTCAACAAAGCAGTGTCCAGCACAATGGAAAGATCAATGAAGGCCAAACAATGTATGCTATAGTTACCTTTTATTTATTCTTCCAGCTGTTTGTTCACTATTTCCAGCAAGTTCACAAAAAGTCTGACTTTGAATCCATAAGATTTGGTATTACTTCTAGGACAGTGGATTATGTATGCAGAGGAATGAAGGCTTGACTCTAAGTTTGTGATTTAAGGACCTTTGGAAAATCATGCATTAGCAGGGCTTAGCAACTCAAGACTTACTGCATTCTTTCAGTCAGAACTAGGACAGTGTAGAGTTTAAGCTTTTCAATACATTTGCAACATTGCTATTTTTCTCCTACATTTTGTGGTTCTCATAAGCCAAGGAAAATAGCCTAGGTCTGACTGCTCCCTTCAATTGCATATATCACATAATAGGGAAGGAAGTGCTGAGAGTGTCAGAGCTGTTACACTGGCCACAATGGAAATTATCATAAAACAGGAGATAACAGAAATAACTCCAACTCATCAGATCCCAACTTTTGTGGCTAACATAAATGCCTTCAATGGATACTTGGTTTGATATTAACATATTCAAATGAACCCTCTCTTCTGGTACAGGATTTATATGGTAATTCTCCTGGAGAGAAGCTTCCATTCATTTCAGTGTCTCTCCTCTCATTTGGAGAGCTAACACTCCCAATACTTCTGAGAACTATTAGAAAGAAAATAAAATACCCATAAAATAGTTCTACTTTTGAGAACTATTAGAAAGGGATCCCTATAGGTCAAAGAGTGAAGGGTGACCTTGACATAAAGAAAACGTTCATTCAGTGTACTAAAACACCTTTTCTTCTAATCTGAAATTTAAGTGCAAATAGTACAGTTTTTCATCTTTTCTACCTTTTTTCCCCCAAAATACTAGCAACTGTAGTATGACATTAAAATTAGACTGAAACTATTGACTTGTTTCTATGTATGTTGTGAAAAGTTGGTCAAACTGTTGAATTCAACACAATAAATTGCTGGTTTAGGTTTTTTGTACCCTCAAAATACTTTCTTATGTGGCTTCTAAAGCACTTTAATAATAAAGCAGTTCATTGTCCAAAATTACTAGGACTGAAGTGAAGGATGCATTTTTGGTTGAGAATAAATCTAAATTCTGAAGAGTGGATCTCTTTTCAAACTATCTTGCAATTGCTAGCCTTTGAAGTATGGTAACTTCTGAAAAGATGAAAAAATAAATAACTTGGGCAATCAGGTATATAAAGCACACGCTGTGTTCATGGAGCAATCAGTACAACACTGAATCAAAGACAAAGTTTTAAAATGTAAGATTCCAGGAATGTACTGATGCAACCTAAGGGTTTGGTTTATACCTTTTGAAGATGCCTAGAGATTGTTCCTATCAGATTTTGAACACTATGAGAACAAATGTTTTTTATTAGCCATCCTTCCTCTCCCACTCCATTCACAAGGTTGGCTTATTCTTGAACATGTTTTTGTGGCTTTGGCTTTTACCTGAAGAAATGTAGATGTGAGACCATCCCAGTGTACCAAACAATATTTTGTTCTTAGTCACTTGAGGTCGTTCAGTTATGATTTTGCTATTCACATAAAACTATTACCTTCTGTGAGAGTCCATAAAATCAGAAAGTTTTAAGAAACCTAAAAAGCAAACCTCAGAAACAGCAAAACTGAAATTAGAGCTAAGCAGCACCCATAAAATAAGTCAGCAAAAACATTATGTAAAAAGTAAAAAAATAAAAACAAACCAAAAGTCTGTGTATTAAATGCTTACCTAAAATAACTCCCTAAACTACAAAAAAGTATATCTGTCAAAATATTAAAAAGTTCTAAGCTTAATAATAAAACTCAGGGCATTGTGTTTTAAAGCTTACAAGTAAGTATTGTCTTTCAAAATAAGCAAGCACTGTTTTAACCAAAAGTAAGAGTGCTTATATAGTTAAATAAAACTACTGTCAATATGCTTTTACATTTTGTAATCAGTCAAAAAACTTTTAAAGTAAATTGTAACATTAAGTTCTTAATCTACTGCCTAAGATCTGAACTAATAACACCTTCCCATTGTCATAACCATGTAATGGAACTAATGCTAAAAAATAAACCAACTCAAAACACATTCCTAACAATCCCATCCTATTGGTAATCTGTACATAGCCCCCAACCAGTGATAACCTTCCACATCTGCTCTAAGCATGCAAAAGCCTCAGGCAGCGTCACCACAGAGGCAATTCAGGCTTAGACCTTTGAAACTGTTGACAGTGCTCAGATAATGCACTGAGAATCACAAAAGGGTGGGTCACGGGACAGAATACGCCTTCTCTGCAGACTTACAATAAAACTTCTTATTCTTTTATTTATTCTTACAACACAGATTTTGTTTGCAGCTTAATTTTCAGCCAAGAACTTCAGCATTAAACATAAATTAAATTTTGCTCACAAACTAGCTAAAAATACTTGCATTTTCTAGAGGCGAATTATTTGCATAATTCTTAATTATTAAGCTTCACGACGCAAACCCCATCTGTATTTCCTAGGTGAATATAAACCCTGAAAAGCACTACTTTTCATGCAAAATAACAAGTTGTAGGAAGGGTAGGAGAATACTGCCAATCAAGTAGCTTGACGAGACTTCCTTGCATGTGATGCCGTAGTGCATAATTTAAAATAAAATGTTTTCCAGTTCCACTGTAGCATCTGCATACTATTCATTTAGTTCCTTGTATTTAGCAGAAGTAGGGCATATTTTCCAGATACCATTTAGAAGCAACATACTCTGTTAATTTTATTCCTTACTGGAAAGTACCTTGGTCTATTCACAAATTAATTGGGGAAGTGACATTGTGACCATTAGTCCCAACTGGCGCGCCTGACACAAGCAGGAAAGAAAGGATGAATAGGCAGGATTTTGCATTTGGCATTTCAGAATTAGGGGAGGCAATGTTTCCAGTTATATACACTTAAAAATATTTTCTGAGAAGATATGCTGAACTTAAGCATTAAGCTAAATACCTATAGTCCTACATTATTTCATCAGCTATTTTCCAAGACACCATTCATTCATTTCTTGAAAGTTTGCTTCTTAGCAGTATTTATCTTATTTGGAAAAATTACAGGCCTATGAAAGAGCTTTATTCTGTTATACTGGTTTATATAACTAGTTACTTGCATGTTAAAGAAATAGAACATTTTTAAGGGCAAGGGGCACTCATTAGGAAAACACCAAAATTGTACAACGGGAAATAAAGCAAAAACCTAACATTTCACATAAAATGAACTTTCAACAGAAGTGTTAGAAAAACCACCAAACCTCAAACAACTTGCCATATTAACTTCAGACCAACTGGAAAGGCACTGAGAATTGAAGGGTGCAACTCATATCCCTACTTGTGAGAGTAAGCACAGTGAGACACAAAGCTCTGAGGCAGAATATGGCACTGTACAGTCCATTAGGCATTCCTGGTACATACAGCAGTTTTGTGTTTCCTTAGGATAAGCTGAAAATGTTAACTAAATGTACACATTACACCATATTTCCATGGGGAAGAGCAGTCCAATTTAGACCATCTGAAGACAAGGAAACAAGGCATAACATACAGGACGTTGTTGGCACAAGAAAGTGTAATCTTATCAATACACGCCTTTTTAAGTTTAATCCAACAGATACATAAAGGAATGGTGGTGGCAGAGGCAAAGGGGCAGGACTAATATCAAATATTTAGTTCTAAGCATGCTAGTGAGGTCTTTGTTTCAAAAACTGAAGCTACCAAAACCAGTTCAGAGGCAAGAAAGCACTTATCAAGACAGTCCAACCCATTTCCAGGCATCCTTCTTCTGGGCTGACATGTGCAGACTGAAGGATCTGTCCAGTATAGTTTCCATGCCTGAAGCTGTCTAAAGCTTCCCATTAGCAAATGCTGCCTCCTGGAACTGAGGAACAAATGTCTTGAAATATGTCCTAGTGAAAAGAACAGAAAATATATGATTAGGAAGGAGTAATCTTAAAGCATAAATTGAAGCACTTGATGTTTCTCATGTTTTCTATTTCCCCTGTGTGAAGAAGGCTTTGCATATGGTACAAAAGGCCCAAAGACAGACAAGGCAATGGAGCAGGAAAATAGTGAAGAGAAGTCAGAATACGTGTAGGAGATAAGCTCTTTATCTGTCTCAGAAACCTTGACACAACACTGTCACTGCTGATGGCAGCAGTTTACATGTAATGCAGCCAATAAATACTAACAACATTGTATGAACAGTAAGTCCTTTTATTAAACTTCAAAATTTATAGGATAATGCTCTTTTTTAAAGTGAGCTTTGGATATTTTGGATCTTAGGCTATCTTCTTTGCAAAGGATCAAGTGACTCATAAATCCATAAAATGAGCTAATCCTACGTATCCAAAACTGAGTTAGAACTGTACCTCTGAAGTTTTTTTGCTGAGATACTCAACCATGTAATAATGGTGTTTTACATGTCCCAGGGATGCCCTTTACTTGCTACTGATATTAGAAGTTGCTTTTTCATTCTGCTTTTGGTTTCTGCCTATGACGTTCTGCACCAAACTTTCAATTTCTCTATTTTTTAAAAAATTTGGTTTTCTATTTCTATTACTGGTCTCTATAAATTTCTCTCCTGTTAGAAGAAATCTAAAGTGAGAATAGCTGCAATGTCATTTATTAGATTCCTGATCTCTGTCCTGGTTTACTTCCTGAAGCAAACACACACTGATCAGCTTCACAATCATGATGTGTTTCATAACTGCAGCAGAAGCTCTGGCATCCACTGAACAACAACCATACCTCCTCACACCTAAAAACATTGCAAGACCATGAAGGGAATGCTCCTCTCTCTTTGTGAGGTTGTGCCTGGAAAATTAATTAACAGATAGCTGCAGTCAGCTTTTGTGCACAATATATAAATACATATGAGATGCTGTCCAAAGGTTAAAAGAGCAATGGAAAGTAAAAGCATTTCTGGACTGAGGAGCTGATCCCAGAAATGGCAACAACCATAATAAAGAGGACAACCAGCACACACATTTTATAGCATATACAGATTGTGCTGTGTATTTAGAGAACACACTTTGGTTTATTGAAGCAAAGTTCAGAAAACAACCCTCATAATCATGCCTGCAAAAGTGATTGTTCATGCTGGCATACACACAAACATAAACCAGCTGAGAAGGTCTGCCTGTCTCCTGATCTCAACAGCTGAGTGCCATTTATGTATCTGTGTTTTTTCCACCATACCTTTGAAATTGTAGCTTTTTTAAGTCCTGTTTAATCCTACGTGTTTTGCTAGCTCGTGGAGTACCACCTGCATGTTGTCAATGTCAGGATCTATCCCTTTTACTTGTCCTTGCTTTATCTATCTTAACATTTAATTATGCTTCTCTGCTTGCTTATTTTAAACAGCTTCCCCCTTCCCCTTTGATAGCAGACTCTCTTCCATGCACGTGATCTTAATCGACCTGATAAATGTTACTTAAAACTTCCCTCTTCCAAAACTCTAGAAATTCTTAATCATTAAGTGGGATACAATCAGAATTATTTTCCTACATTTTATTTCTTTTTCTTTATAGCATTGCTGTGCTCTGTATTAAACCCACACTTAGTGCACTATATGCACTAATTATATATGCCTTTTCTGTTAGGTAAACTCCAGAATGAATGCTTATGATACCACAAACATCCTCCCACACCAACTTTATCTACACTTGCATCCTTTCTTTTCACTGATTCCTGCAGGAGAGCTTGTATCCTTTGCTGCGAAACTCAGTAACACCTCCCTGCATTCTGATCAGATGTACTGTTTCAAAGAGGATGTTACTTCACTGGTAGTTCATATGAACCCTTGGCCATGTTCCAAGCACTACAAAAATTCCTTTAGTACTTCATCATTTTAACTGTCTGCCTTTTCTCTTTTTATACCTTAAAGAACATTTTTAAAGTTGCCCTTATCATTTTGGCCTTCTCCAGACTGAAGCAAATGCAGTACCACAAGTGTACTCAGGCCACGTTCCGCCAGTTGTCCCTCTCCCATGCACCTTAAGTAGCTCAGATGAAAAAAAACCAGAGATAATTCTGGTTCATCACACATACCACAAAAAAAAAAAAAATTAACACTGCTCCCTTAACCCCCCAAGCCAAACCAAACCAGACCCTGCTAAGAGATCCAAAAGGCCAGTATGCCTGATAGGACTGTCTCAGCTACAGCACATTTAGAAGATTGAGGTGGAAAGATGGGGAAGCAGGAGAAGGTAAGTGAAACTCCTTAATGAACATTGGGAACCTTTTTCTAAATTTTTTCTTTTTGTCCAAAGTTTGGGACAAAGCCATGTGTTAAAATACCTGAATTTCCTGTGAAATGGAAATTACAACATTTTAATTACAACAATCTCTGCAGAGGTCACTAGTAAGGAGGAAAAGAAGCAGCAATCACCTTCTGAGTAAGTTTCATCTAGTGACCATCAAAGTTCACATTTCTGCCCAAATAGGACCATGACACAAAATATTATGTCATGGCAGATAACATGAAATAATTTTGAGAGAAATAGAAAAATTTTTGAAGGACAACACTCTGCTATAGACTGCATGGTAAAGGTATTTTTAACATGCAATGCTATTTCTAATGGAGAAATTTTAAATCAAGAGACAACACTCATGCTCTAGCATCCTGTACACACAGGCATAGAGAAACAATGAATATAAACAGGAACTTTGGAAAAAGATACATTCCTCATACTCTATCCATATTAACACATTCACATGAATTATACCCTCAATAACTATGATCTGTGCTATACCATAAGGATTCATTTAAAAGTATCTGAAAGTTTTTTTTCCAGAAACTTTGCCACATGATATTCTCAAGTTATCTCCAACTTACTTTGAAATTATTACTTTTACACACACTAGATATGTTTTTCAGCTCTGGAGAACTGTTGTTAAAAAACCCAACAACAGTAATTTAGGTACCTGTTGAATTACACTGAAGGTGAAGAAAGCTAACTTGACCTGTGGTCTCTCAGGGCTCTGTCAAATGGCAGAAATCAGTTTTTGATCAAAGCCTTTTCTCCTTTCTGGGAAAGATGGAGATCCTTCTTTCTCCAGCTTTCACCTACCATGTTCTTGGTGGGTCTGTATCACACTGACCTTATACCAAGCTCAGAAGACCTGCGTAAATTCTCCTGTAAGTACAGCGAAACTCATTTGTACAAAGTACACAGATATTCTTCACGTGAGCATTGAGTACAATCAACACTCATGTAAAGAAAGTAAAACACACCCTGAGTGTTGCATCCTTCTCACAATGGTTTTGATTCCAGCTTAAACAGTGTTGAAAAAGTTGCTTTCTTTTCAGCCTAGAGTGGGTGCCAATCTTCATACACTTATGGGCACATGTCTTACACTTTGCTGAGCTTCTTATAAGACTCCATTGTTTTTTGTCTATTTGCTTTTATTCCCTCAAATGGTCATTTTCCAAGTTCAAGGTAGTAAGTTATGAGGTTTCTATGGAAATTTTTCTCCATCACTCCAGAAAACAACACATTTTGCTGTAGTTAACCACTATATATACTTGACACAGTACAATGAATTTCAGGTGCTATGCTCAAGGACATCTGTTGAGAGTAAAACACTTCTCTTTCCTTCACTTTATTATCCAGTGGAAAGAAAGTCTTGCTATAATTGCAAGTGGTAAGTATCTAAAAGAAGGTAGAATTGGCTCACCTGCTGTTTACATAATTTCTAGTGATATGAAACACTGAGTGTGGTACAAGGTCTCCAGAAGCCCATACATGTCTAAATCCAGGGTGTGGGTTTGCCGTGCTTAAAACATACTTGACTCAGAATTGACATGCTTTAGTGAAATTTCATTCTAATTGTACTGCTTTTTTTCCCCAGGGTAATTTAGTGCTGGGTTTTTAAAATGCAGTTGGTAGAAAATCTGCATTGACCACTTGATAATGCCTTTTGCCTTCACACATCTATGCTGAAAATCTGCAAAGATTTTAAATTATGTAGCTGCAATCTCCCATCAAACAGCACTTCCCATACATTTTTGGAGATAGCTTTCAACACCAACACACTCAATTTCTGCTGTTGCTTTTGCTGGACTGGTACTACAGCCAGCTATACAATTGTGTTCTAGTTGCTGCTGCTGGTGTAATAAAGTCAAAAGGGTTATTTAGGTGTTTATATTTCACTTAAAATCTTCATGAGGTAAATTCAGAGCAGAAGATCAAGACTCAAACTCTGTGAGGAAAAAGGCATACAAGACACTGTATCAATGAGATTTCTGCTTTTTATGTCTGGGACACGGACAATCATCATGGGGTGATGAATCATCTTCCCAAGTCATTCACACAATATATTCCCCTTAAACTCCTCAGTTTATAACTGCCAAAATTTCCAGCATGCTGATCTCAAATTCACCCATGCTAGCCCTATTTGCACTCATCTTTTATTTGTTTCAGCTCAATATGTGGGACTTTCAAGTGCTTTTTCCATCAAGAAATTATTTGAGGAAAATGAAGGGGATGAAATCATCATGATGGTCCACATCAAGAACAGACTTAGCAGTACAGCAACACTTCTACCAGCCCAGTGCCCTTATTGGCAAATTAAAGCCCTTGAGCCAAAATCTTCATCTTTTTACAAAGACATGGAGACCTTCTCTCACTGCATCAGGCACATGTGTTTGCTCCTTCTCACCTGAAGGCAGACTCACATTTGGATTTTTTTTCCTACTACTGGCTTTGAGAGCAAACTTTATTCTCCAATACTACCCATTATTTCAATATTTTACTTAATTATTGTAAAATATTTTAATAAGTACTGCAACAGATATTTAATTCTGTAAATATCTGGCTCTAATTATAGACCCTTACTGTATTCAAAATCATAGTAGCCAGTATATTTGACAAATACATCAATTTTCTCCTACTCTAGGCAGGGCATACATAATATGTATGAATTCTTTTCTAAAACTTTTTCAAGTTAATAGATCTGACTTGGGCAGGCACTCCTGTAGTCATGGGGATCTCTGAATAGTTCTACTTAATCCTTCCAAGTCTTCTGGATTAAGGTCTGTATTTAGTGCCCCATTCTCCTCAGTAGTTCTCTATTGTCTGAATTGTCCAGCAGGTAAATTGAGTTTGTTTGAATAATCCTGGGACTGAGGTAAGGACTGAATTGTATCCTGTCCAGCTGCATGAGATACAACCAAGAATCCCATGCATCTGTCCCAACTGCTGTGCACTTATTTTAAAGGAATTGTACCTCTAGGATTTACATCATTGTGCATTCCATATTTCTTTCCTGCTGTACCTCAGAAGAACTGCTTCAAGACATCTACAAGTTTCTTCAAATCCACTGAATCCTGATAGAACAACATCAACTCTACAGATGACTGATCTTCATAAATTAGCTAGAACAGCAATGTTCTCCCCTCTTTCAATTAAATTTGGTGAAAACAGGAATTAAGAAGGGTGTAGGTCAGAGTGAAGGACAGACTGAGGCTTCTTGAGGTTTTTGACCTATTCCTTCCAGACTAGTATTATCATGCTGACACTTTGCAATAAAATCTTGTTATATAAACTATTTCAACACTATAGACATATTAGAATTATAAAAGAGCTTCTGCAGGCTTTATCAACGTCACCTGATTACTCACTTGCTGAAGTACAAAGTATTTTTGCATGGATCACACATACATATGTAGTGTGCCTTTGTATTTTTGTGTTCCTGTTGAAACTTGTTTTGACACAGTGAAAACTTGTTTTGAAAATACTGAACACCTACAACAATACCTTCTGGATGCCAGATGAGAGGATTTGTCCTCCCATGACCACACAGGCACATCTAGCTGATTTGGTTCATGTAACCCCTAAAAATTCATCTCCTGTACAGAAGGTATTTACCATAACTTTCAAAACTTTCTAAGATTTCCTGTTTGCTTCTGACAGAACAAAATCAAAGATGCCAACCAGTCTCTTTTTACAGATGTAAGTTTTCTTTCTGAATTCCTTTTGTCAGGAGCTACCTAATTCAACATGATTACCACTAATTAACAAAAGGAACTTAAATTAATAAATTGGTGCATTAATTCCAACAGTGGGTATGTATTTAGGTCATATTCCATATGACTGCTCATTATGTCCTTAACCTCTGCTCATACCCTCCTCCAGCTTCTCTCTGCCTTGCACTGAGCGAGGGCTGAATATAAAAGTGTGGGTATCTACAGAGAGCCCATTCTTTTCACAGGCCTCATGCCAGTGTTTGAGGTGTAGCTTCTTCCTTTTAAACACAGACATGAGACATTTGAACCTCTTTGCTATTTTTACTATATATAATGCATTTAAAACATATTTCCATTGGGTGAACCATGTTGTCTACTTATTCATAGGCACTTGCACAGCATTCCTCAACAGGCTAAAGATACATGAGCACTCACAGCAAAGCTGAATCAGCCCATCTCCTGCTTTGGGATAACTGTGGGGTAACAGGAGAGTAGCTCTACAGCAGACATTCTGCAACACCTCTGTTAGGAGAAAATGATCACTGTATCACTGTCTGCACATCTAAGATGTTACAAAAACTGAAGTGAGAAACAGTTCTCAGCACTGTAACTTTCCATTGCCTAGCTGGAACTGGGCTGTAGCAGGCAGGCCCACAACAGGGCCAGGTGCCAAGGGGCAAAGGCTCAGGAGCTAATGAAAATCAGGACTATTCTGGAATGCACAAGGCCCTCAGGAGACAGCAGCATTTCTAAATCACCATTCAAACCTGAACATCACAAAAACTTATCCAAGCACAGCAGCAGAATGAAATAGGTACCTTCCAGGATTTCTTTCTCACTTCAAATATACATAACGATACTTGGCACGTATTCATGTTTCTAAACTAAGCTTCTTGATGGTATGCTCTTTGGGATGTGGTTTAGAATTTCCTTACTAGGCAGCTTTATCTATAGCAAATATTTTGCTTTTATGTGAAACACAATGTCTACACAGTTCTCCATTTTATACATCTCCAGAACTGGGGATGCCAAGCAAACATCTGAAGTGTTTATACAACAGCAAGACAATAGTTCTTAAATTAGTGCTACTGTAACTGGCTAAAACCACAAATGTACAAAGGAGTCAGTGCACAACGCCATTAAGCTGCTAGCAATTTTTTTCCTGTGTGTCAAAAAAAAAAAAAAAAGCATCACAATCCTTCTTCCTCTTCTAATATTTCTGTCTCTCTACCTCCTTTTATTGTGAATTACCCACAAGGAGATTAGTAAACTTTTTTTGCCTGTTTCTACCTGCCAGTCCATGCAAGGCATGGACTGTGCAGCCAGGCTGATGAACAGACAGAACAGTAATCAAGCACCGAGAGATCTGGAGATCTGCAGTGGGCAGCCATCAACACACAAGTTTTTAAGAGAGACAGTTGTTTTCAGCTCAGTTTATTATACTGCATGAGAGAAACCTGTCTCCAAAATTACAAACAAACCAAAACTGTAACAGGAAATAGAAGTGGCAGAACTAGTGAAACCAAGAACATATCAGAAGTTAAAACATTCATATTCACTCATGTCCAAAAGGTGTTTTCTGAATTTTACTAACAATATATTTTTCCTCCAGAAGTTCTTTCTGCAGATACTGCCATTTCTGATTCAAGTCACACAGAAAGGTACAAAAAATTGTTATATTTAGACCTGTTTTTCAACAGTTTACTGATTGCAGAATTAACAGGTAGCTTTAATCCATATGAAGCAAACAGAAATAAAAATTAAATTTTCATTTCATTTCCAGAAACCTATGGTATCAACTGATTTTATAAATTAAGTGAAGAATTCAACATTGGACTGCTGTAAAAATTAAGATGACTTTGCTGCCCAACTCACCATAAAGCAAAATGAATTTTGACAATCTGTTCAAAGCACGAAACAACCATAAATATAACAACCTGACTAAAGCAAAATATAAAGGAAGAGAGTTCTAGGGAACTGCTGTAGAGCCAAGATTGCAGATCATCATGTAGGCTGGCAATTAATGTTTATTTTAAAGCAGCAGCATAAGTAGGGTTATCACTTTGTAAAAGATGCTAATTTTGATTCCAAGAATACATGTCCTCCCAAATGCATGGACCTTTACTGACAATAACAGATAGAAATTACAGCTACTGGACATATCCAGTTCATATAGACCCAGGCCAGTAACTATGAAAGCAACTTTTAAAAACCATCTGGAACTCAAGACTCTGGTATTAATGGTCTCACAGATTTCTGCTATAGATATTTAAAAATTTAGAAAGGTGTACTGCACAGACACAGTGAATCTAAGTGTTCCAAAGCACACACAGAAAAATGAACTTCTCATTTTGAAACAGTTTCATCAATGCCTTCTGCTTGCCAGTCAGTTCAAGAGATAAAACACTTCACTTCCTTCACCTTCTCCACAATGTACATAAATAGATGTACTTCAGTCAGATGAAGGTTTGTGGTCTTAGATCATAGCAAATTTTGCTTCTGCTTTCTTAACTTCCATTTTCCCCACAGGGTAGTGGGTGTCTGCGAAGGGTGCATTGGAATATCTCGGTCACAGCACGGTCACTCTGTTTCCTTATCAGTGGATCATGAGAATGATATTCCAAAGCCATCATGGAAAAACTCAATCTTCAGAAAGTCTTTTTTAAATATATTGTTTACTTGCAGGAAATTTCCAGTCCTGTGAGCTACAGCACGACAAGTCTGCTCTATTTTTCCTAGCTGCTGAAGTGCCATAGCCATACTTTCCCACTCCAGGTACAGGTTAACTTCTTAAAGAGACGGTGTTTATTCAAGGAATGTATTATTTCCTCTTATCTAGGCTATGTAAACACACAATGAGCTCTGCTGTTGGAGAGCAATTATTTAACAAACTTTTTGCTAGATTTGAAGGAGAGAATCAATGTGAGACAAGATGCAACTAGGAACCTCTTCAAAGCCTAAAAGGCAGGGTAAAGAATGTGTGAAAGTAGTGATGAGGTAAGTAGTAAGAGAAAGCAGAAAAGACTGGGCAAGAATACATTCAGGAGTGAAGCTTGTAAGGAAAGACAAGTGTAGAGATTCAAGAAGAGAGGAGCTCACAGTAGTAATAATAGAATTTGAATGATCTTTAAGAGATTATTGAATCCCTTAATAGTAGTTCAGAGGCAGAAATGAAGAGTTACACCACAGATGCATCCATAACGAGTCTGACAACCAGCATCCCTGAAAACAAAGTTTGCTTGCAGGTGAAAGGACTGATTTCATCATGCCATCCACTTTGCTTTGCCAGATTGCTTATCAACAGGGGCCGAAGGCAACATACCAAACCATAAAAGAAACCTCCTTGGGTATTCATTAGGACAAACCAGTCAGAAGGAAACTGATGAGACGCCACACATCTGTGATTACATAAAACATAGGAAAGCAGTTGTTTCTTTTGCTATTCAAAGGATATATATTTGCTATTAGAAATAAATGCTCAAAAGATTGGAGACTCATCCAAAGAGAAAAACCAGACAGAAATAAACTTTAATGCTAACAGGTAAAAGCAGAATAAAACAAATACAAAATTAATTTGAAGAGCAAATTATCTGTGACCCTTGAAATAAAAATTTGTCAGACAATGAAAAATGTGGTCAAAAAGTAAAAATACTCAGAAGAAATAAAGTCACAAAGAATAAATGAAATTGAAGTGCTTAAAGATGTTGCCATAACAGAATCTGGCCTTCCAAGAGATGAACCAAGAGATTCAACTCATGCATATATGACAACCAATAAGGAAATGAACAAATGAACAAAACACAACCAAATCAGCAGTCCCAGATTACATTCACACCCAAGTTCCAGAGAAACTCAAGTGTGAGAAAGTTAAACTCTTAAATAGCTTGTAACCTCCTGCTTAAAACAGTTTGGTACCAGAGATGTGTGATGTCAAAAAAGGTCTGGAGGTCTTGGAGGATAGAAGGAGCTATGACTCAATGAATCTCATGTCCATACATTACAAATTGGTAGAGACTGTTAATAGAAATTATTATAAAAATTCATAAATAGGCCAAAATTAGAGGACTTGAGTAAATATAATATACTGGGTAGAAGCCAAACTTGTGCTTCTTGAGTCTATTTTCTTAAGGTATCAAAACCACATGGACAAGAAAAATTGAAGTGACACACACTGCTCAACTTACCTACAGGTATTTGGGAAGGTTTTTCAAAGGCATAAAAGCTCCTGAATTACCACAGAAGGAGAAAAGATCCATGAGTGGATAAACAGCAGGCCAAGATACAAAGAAAAGGACAGGGACAAATGATGAATACCATTAGGGTGAAGTCACCTGAGAAGTGCACAGAAATGGGTGTTCTGACCCATGTTGTTCATATTCTTAGATGATATGAAAAGTGAGCAAAGGAAGATGGAAAGGTCTGTTAAGTGTTAACAATTTAGTCAGGAGAGGAAACATAAGGCACAATTATAAGGAACTGCAGACAGTACTAGGAGACTGGGAGATAACATACCAGGTGAAAAGTCAGTGCTGACAAACATGAAAGGAGAAATATGTGAGGAAAAAAGACACAATTTTACTACCACAAAAAACACAGGCTCTAAAAAACAGATTGAAAGGAGATGTTGGTGTTAAAACAACACTGTAACTAGCCTTCATCTGTATGCAAAAAACAAAATCAGATGCTGTTAGAAGCAGAATAAAGAGAAAATTACACAATACCACTATACCACCATATAAATGCACGGTGAGTAACAGAAAAGGAAAGAGAAGGAAAATCACAGAAACAGTAAAGAGATAAAGAAGCGGGACAAGGGTGATCAGAAGGATGGAGAGGTTCTGGAGAAGGAAGGAGTGAGCAGAGCAAGAGAAAAGGAGGATCATAAAACAAAGGTTATGGAGGGGATCAGTAGATTAACTATTTCTCGGCTCTCTTCATATAAAAGGTAGAGGGTAACACCCAACTTGATCTAGGAGGAGGCAGGAATGCAAAAAGCCAACAGAGTTTGTTATTCACACCACACCTGGGTGATCCCTTGCCACAGAATTTTATGATGTTGTGCTGTTGGTTCAAAAAGCAAGTGAATAGAAGGAAAGCTAGGTAAGATTGCTCAAGAGAAATGTACCAGTACTGGATAAAGAAATCCTTGAGGATGGTAGAACATACAATGCAAATACGACTACATGCTCTGCCATGCTTTTCTACAGGCATCCACTACTACCTATTGATACAGACATGACAGTGGGCTAAATGAATGCAGAGTTTTACCCAGCTTAATGGAACAATTATGAGTATTACTCAAAAGACAAGACTATGGAGCTGACTTCCTATTTTTATTTAGCTGTTTATTTTGTAACTGATCAAGCAAAGGTATTTATCTGAGCTATTTAATCTCAGCTCCTTCCAAACCCATGTATTTCTCTCTACCCTTTTCTCTCGAGAAAGGGAGGACATTTTTTTGTGCAAGTTCCTAACTGTAGTTTCATGCTCTAATATAGAACTAGCAGCTTTCATGAATGTATAATGGAGTTCTCTAATAAAGCCAAATCAGACAGTGACTGTGTTTCACAGTATTTCTAGAACGCCACTTAATCCCAGTTATCCAAGAACCACCTACATTAAATTCTAACCTTTCATTCCTACAAAGCAGTTGTCTTCCAGCAAAGTGCTATTATACTCCACTTACACCATGCCAACTTCTCCAATCTCTTCTGTGCATTCCTCTTGTCAATATATGAGAATACTTTTTTGCAGAAAGAATATTTACTATATATCAAACTGCACATATGTACGGTTCACACATATACAGAGTATCTACACAAAATCACAGAAAAACTAATTGCCTAACAGATTTTATTTCTATGCACTTCCTATAGCACCTATACTCCTCATCTTTAAATAGTTGTTTTTCTTTCCTACAGTCAAAGCTTTAATGAGAAGTGACCAGAAACAAATACCCAGGCCCTTCTGTCTTGGCTGAAATCCACATAATGCATGACAGCACTGAAGATCCCTGGCAGGCACCTGTCAGAAACTAACATACCATAACTTAAGAGTCAGACTTAATTATCCAGGGAGACATTTAAAGAAAACTACATGAAAAATATGACTCAAGAAGTGCAACTATCATGATATGTACTGTATTCTGTACTGTATGCAGAAGAACTATATAAAAATAAAGGAATGTAGTGGGAAAATTCTAATTAAAAGTCCTATCTACTTCTACCTGTTATTTCTTACAATCAAAATAATTTTGTTATTAAGTTTTGCTGGTAAATCAACTGCAGAACACACTACAAAGACAAGTGCAATCACTAAGTATTTTAACAAAACATAGCTTTTTCCATTTTCCTTTCTATTGTTCCCATAGAATTCTGATCAGCTGACACTCCCACAGAAAATCAGTTTTGATTTAATGGTGTATGAAATCAAATTAACTTCTTCGCAAGCCTCACACGTCTGGCTCGCAACATCTCTTCTCGTTCTGGCTGTCACAGTGTATTGCCCCTTTTCTGCTCTGAGGACCTGCCCACCAGCGGCAACAAAATGTCAGATTTACTCCATTTCAGGCAAGGAAATCACTTCTGTTCAGTTTCTGATGCAAAACTATCAAAAACCAGAGCTAAACAAGCAACCCAGCTCACTACCTCAGCCTTTAGCTGCACCTGTGCTGGAGTTCTTCCCCAGAAAGAATCCTCTCTGAGCCTTGCAAGTGTCTGAACTCCTGCACACACACCTAGAGCAGAATGATATCCCTGGCTTTTATTATAAAAGACTTCTGTTCCTTACTCTCATTTTTATGAATTTCATTGCAAGTTTAAGATAACGTGCAACAGAGACAAAGTCATGCAAAAAGCTTTGTGAGGTGAATATATGTCATGCAAATAAGTTAGTTTTTGGAAAACTGTTCTTTAAAGATGACTAATGTACATGACAAATCATGTAATACAGTCAAATACAACTTGAGACTTTTACAAATAAGCAAAAAAACCCCTTAAATACAACCCAAATAAAAAAAATATTTATTACCTTAATTATACCTATCAAGATACAAAAAGGGTGCAACATTTCTATGTAAATTTTATAGTGAGATTCACGGTAGCATAGCTGGAACTCAAAAGTTTCATGAAAATTGTGAAAGCTGTAATTTTTAAAGAATTTGAAATATAGTAACAGATATTATGCCTAAAATGTGAAAGAAATCTGAATAATTAATAAAAATGGATGAGTAGAAAATGGTTAATGTCAAAATAACAAAAAAAAATCATTAGGGCACACAAAATTTACTGAACAGAGCAGCAAGTCTTTGACATACTACAACTGATATGTCTAAATAGCAACACAACAACTGTCCCTTTTTCTTTTCAAATATCCTTTTATTAGACTAAGAAATGCAATCCTTTAATCTGTAAATGTAATAAAAAAATCACAGAACAGTTAAGGTTGGAAAAGACCTCCAGGTTCATCAAGTCCAACCATTAACCCATCACTGCCAAGCCCACCACTAAACCATGTCCTAAGTGCCACATCCACACACCTCTGAAATACCTGTAGGGGTGGTGACTTCATTACCTCCTGGGCAGCCTGGCTTCACAACCCTTTTGGAGAAGAAATTTTTCTAAATATCCAAACCAGACCTCTCCAGGTACAACTTGCAGCCATTTGTTCTTGTCCTATCACCTGTTATCTGGGAGAAGAGGGCAATCCCCACCTGGCTACACTACCCTTCAGGCAGCTGTGGAGAGTGACAATGTCACACCTGAGACTCCTTTTCCTCCAGGCTAAGCACCCCCAGCTCCCTCAGCCATGCCTCACAGCACCTGTGCTCCAGACCCTTCACCAGCTCCATTGCCCTTCTCTGCACATGCTCCAGCACCTCAAGGTCTTGTAGTGGGGGCCTCAATGATACACATGACAGACACCATCAATTTGCTGATACTCAAGAAGGTTTGGCTGAGGCTGAAAATGCCATGGTCCAGTTCACCAGCCTGACACTTCCTAACCATGGCACTCTTGTGCTGAGCACAAACCGAAGCTGCAGCTGTGGCTTGCACAAGATGCACCTGCATATAATCTGATGATGCACTTGACCTCATACAGAGCAACAGCAAATGTAAAGCTGAGAGCACTTGAGCTCTTTGATGCTTTCACCCTCTGAATGCCCACCCAACGAATGGTCAGGGATAACATGGTCATTCAGGAACCTGTTTTGTCAGCCAACTTGGAAAAAAAAGGGAATATGAACCCTTGGAACAACTTCTTATTGTGATACCAGTTTTCCATGCTCCTGCTATTTTTAATGATGAGTAGGTGGATTTATGTAGGATAAAAGAATAAACTGAGTTTATCTTGCTCTCCCCTGAAGTATAATCTAAATCTACAGAGCAGCACTGGGTCAGACAGAAATTGGGCCAGAGTGCATCTAAGAACTGAATTTCATCTGTATAAACAAACAAGCTTTATTTACAGTATTCCTTCATAAAATTCCAGGCTTCAAGTCAGCACGTTCTTTAAAGACTCCATTTATGTACACTTGAATGCCTATTTAAGCAAAAAGACAAGAAAGCTTTCCCATGGAAACTGCACAGAGATGTTTTACTTCACACGTACACCACAAACAAGGCTGCTAACTTTCCATAATTTACTGTATTTTCTTAGGCTTGCCATTGTATTTTAGGACCAAAACTTTTGGAGAAGCTGCTTACGCAGGAGGCCACAGACATATAAATAAATGACCTACAAGAGGCAAAGCCTGAGATACCAACTGAGAGGAAATGGCATCTCAGCAGCTTGTAAGAAAATTCTAATGTTATTGGTTCCCCTGTTTCTAGCTGGAGGAACAGGTTAAAATTTTGTGCTAGCTGAGAAACAAGCAATCCAGAGGCAATTGAAATCACACTATTAAATCAGGACTTGATTCATCCTTCAGAATTAAATAAGGCCAGAGGGCAACCCCTGGGCTAAGATAATAGCAAGCTTCAGTTACCAGATGCTATCTCTCAGTGAGGAATCTAAATCAGTGGGCTGCAATGGAGCCCAGTGATTTTAAAATCTGCCTAAGAAGAGACAGAAAAGAGGCTTGACTTCATGGACCTTATGAGACAGATATAAATTGGTCCAATAACTTCAGCAAGAACATGGGCAGTTTTTCCTCTCTGAATAAAAAAGATCCAGCTGAAGTGATACTCTGATATGAGAATTTGCCTTTTAGATTTAAGTGATACGTCTCTAGGTGTGAATGCATACAATCTACTTTTATATGTATGCATTTTAGGGAACTAATTTTGCTCCTGCCTATAGTTACTACTGATTGTCTCAAGGCTACAGCAAAGGGTTAAGTCCTAACTTCAAAAGAGATGCCTACTTCTGCTGGGGGCCACAGAGATAAGCAAGGATACCAAGACTTTCAAGTTTAGTCCTTATACCAAGGAACTGATGGGCTCATCTGTTTGGAAAAAAAAATCAACAACCCACACCAAAACAACCTTAGGAGAAGGCTGGGCACAGAATCAAAGTCCCTTTGGAATGAACTTATGACAGCTCTGCCCACGAATAAACAGGCTGTGTTGAGTTGCTGGAAACAGAGACAGGGCTTGCCAAAATTGAGGATGAGGAAACCTGTGACTGATGCCATTTCAAACTTGATGATGCTTCTACAGTTGGCGCAAGAGCAGGTAAAAGCTATCCTTGATGGTGTCTTTAGCCCCAGTGAGAAAGATAGGGTACATTGATCCCTGAAAGTCTGAGAAGAAGGGAGGAGAACTTGGTCAGATACTGAAATATCAAGTGGGAGATCCTGCAGCCCTAGAGCAATGGCCAGGAAGATAAACAGAGATGTTTTGTCTCAAAGAAATGCTGAGCACTTGGAGATAATTTTGCTAAGAGGGAAAAAGACTATATATAAGCAAAACCTAATTGACAGTGTTTAGAAACTCAAACAAGTCATCTCTGATTTAACTAGGGCTAAATTTACTTCAGCAGAGTAGAATGACATTGTTTCTAGAGGGTAAATAATGTATACCTTTTTTTCTGTTTTTATTTGGGAAGTTTTCATGTGTTGTTTGAACTATTACGTCTCATTAGAATGTTTTCCCACATATCAACATATATTCTCATACACTTGGTCCCTAACAGGTCTGTGGTAAAAATGAAGTAGAATAAGAAGTTACTTGGTTATGTTAAAACACACTAACCTATTCTAAGAAGCCCTAGCAAATATTTTAAACACTGTTTACATAAGATGCTCGATTGTGTTAAAAATCTTTCTTAAAATACGCTCACATGTATCATAACATCATATTTTTCTTGATCCAGATTTATTTATGGTCCCTACTGAGGAATCACTAGCTGTTCCTGCAAGCAAAGCGCTTTTAAGTGGAGCAGTTTGTGTCTCTGTGCAGCTCAGGGATTGCTATTTCAGACATCTCAGCACACTGTCTTCCCCCGCTCCTCATCATCCCTCTCATATTACGTAGCCAGTGGAAAGCTTCAGTGCAGAGGCTCCAACGTAAGAGTGAAGAACCTCACCCAACGTACATGTGATAGTAAGTGTACACATTTAGAGCTTTTAAAGAGAACTCTTGTCATACTTCTACATTTCAAGTGCAGGGCAGTGAAGTCCATTTGTATACACCCACTCATAAGCGAATGCACTTAGCAGACAGCACATAGGTACTTGTAAGCTTTCAGCGACAAAAGAAATGCATTTTGTAGTATGGTCATAAAAAAAAGCCACAGTAAGGCTTCCAGTTATTGTTCTTCCTCTTTTTTCTTTTTTTTTTTTTTAGTAAAAAATACTCATCCTGGTAGAGAAAAGAAGAAAGTCCATACACAAAAAAATCGTAGTTGATTAAGAAATGGTGCTCCTATAAACAGCATGGTGGCAAAACCAAATACTACCAAAAATTTTTTATTACAATGCATATTAAAAATCCAAATCAAATGTTACTTGATGTTTTCCATAGAATTTAAATTAGTATAAAAATCTACAAATGCATCAGTCAATTGTTGTTTGCTTCCATTATTTCCAAATTACAGTCTCTGACCATGCCACTCATTTGATTTACTCAGCTTGAACTATTTTTGTTTCAACTCTTCTTTATGCATATTTGCTGATTTAATTTAATCTTCTGACTGTCATTCAAAATGTTCATCCCAATATGCCTTGTGATTTATGCAGTTTGATGCTTTTACACGCTGAACAACTGATAATCAGCCTGCTTAAATCTCTCGCTGTTCTAACATTTTTACACTTTGCAAAATTAAAACACTGCAGCAAGCCTGCTGCCTTAACCTCCCCATTCAGGTAAAATCTGCTTCATGAGAAGACAGGGAAAATATCCAGCTTTGGGGACACCACTGCCTATGGCAGCTTGCCCTTGCAACTGAACCTCTCTGGGAGGCTGCCCTGTCATCGTGAACAAAAGGGGTACACAGATTGAAGTGATCTCTCCTCAGCCCAAAACAAGGGCTTGCAGAAAAAATGCAGAGGAAGGAGACAGCAATCCTCTGTTTCTGTCCAACAAAAAAACCCCAATAAAGCAAGAGATATTCAGATTTTCAGATAACTTTCTCAAGATCTGATAGGGCTGCCTCCTATGCTGGAATGGTGGTTTGCTCTACCTCCTCCTGTTCTTCCATGCCTTTTCATTACAGCCTAATTCCAGATCTTTCAGGTTTTTCTTCCTTGCTGTCTCCATCTCACATGCTTCCCTTCAGGGTCCCCTCAACACCCACACTACCTCAGGGAGTTACCTTGACTGACTGCTACCATGCAGGTTTCTCCTGCTGGGGGCTATCTCATCTACTTAGCCTGGAAGTTCTCTGGGGCAGAAACTGTCACCACTCCGTGCCATACAAAGCCTGGCAGAAAGAGCCTTCTTTTGTGTAGTCCTCTGGCACTAAAGCAATAAGCATGATTAGTAAGTATCTGTCTACACTCATCTACAGGAACACCAGGACTGTATGAGAACAAGAACAGGTTTGGCTTTTGTAACCCTGAAAATGCACAGTTACATCCACGAAATTTCTACCCACCAAAGACCATGAAACAAATGGAATACTTAGTAGGAAACAGCAATCTGACTTACTTTGCTCTCTTGGCCATTTCGTTGCCATCCCATCGGGGGCTGTATGGGTAATTCTTCTGGGCCTGGGAGTAGAGCTGGCCACTGTTAGTGAAGTGGTAGACAGACTGAAATGTTAGGGTTGGTTGGTCTCGAGGAAAGTAGAGGGGTAGGTCAACTGCAATTCAAAAGGAAAAAAGGAGTTATAAAACATGCTAGTGTATTTTTTCCTTTTTGCTTATTGGGAATATATCAGACCATTTTATTGGTTTAAAGGTGTCAGAAAAGGAGAAACTGATGTTTAGTTCTAAAACATCCTTCTGCTTTTCTTATAAGTAATGATTCCTATCTACTGCTGTATGGGACACTTTGCTCTACCAAAACACTTTTGTAAAGTACATAATTCAAAAATAGTTTAGCTAGTGTATTGCTATGTTAATCAAAAAATCTTCACCAGGATTATTTAGTTATTTTAAAAAAATACTTTTATAGTGAAATCTTCCCTTTTGAAAATTCACAAAATACATTCTGTTCTGCTTTCCATTAAAAAAACAAATCTATCTTTATCTGCTTTAACCAATATATTTAGTGTCCTCATGGACATCAAAAGCATTAACATCCTCATTTTACATCTGTCTGTGTCCTAAAGCAGCCAAATGAGTTGATGGAGAATGTAGAAAGATTCAGTCATATGAGATGGAAAAGATTTTAGCTTGCTGTCATTTGCTAGACAAGAAAACACCCACAAAACTAAAAACACACCACAAAGTCATTATTACCCAAAATATCCCACTAAAAATAAAAATAAGAACCTCTTAGTTCCCTTTGCTTATCACTGTCTCATGATCAGCTAGGTCTGGTGAACAATAAAATAGTCTACAACAGTTAGAAACTGTGTATGTTTTCATGGTCAGAACTACTTTTTAACTTTTTCATTGTTAAAATTATAGTATGTGTTTTCTTGGTCTACTTCTCATTTCAGGAGGCTTCAGAAATCTGTAGTTAAACTGAGTTATGACAACAGACTTGAATTACTAATATTAAATGTCTAATCTGACACCCAAATTAACAGAAGACCAGTAATTTCTTTTAGAGGTGTAGGCTTCCTTTATAAAGCACCTAAAACCATACTTTTTGATATTCTCCAAATGACATTTTAAAAATTCTGCACAGTGAAAGAACACTGCAATGGAATTGTATTTTAAATACTTCCAAAGATTCTAGCACCTCCTGTGAAACCTCTGCTAACAGAGTGAGAAATCAGTGTAAGACAGGTTTTATTTTCCAAATTCCATGCTATTATCCTGCCAGTTCCTTCATTTTTCTGTTTATCTAACCACATCTAAAAACGCAGATGTGCATCAGCTACACCGTATCTCCCTTTGCTCTAAAGGACCCTCCAAGCTCTAGGAGTAAAAGCATTTATAGCCATGAAGCACACTAAATCAAATGTGCTATTCCAGCCACAGTCCCAAAATACAACAAATGCTCCCGTGGAGGACAGTGCTGGCTCAGTTCATGACCCAGTGTCTGAGCCACACGTGACAACTCCCGGAGTCCGGGTGACTCAGCCCACACAGCAGCTTCCAGCAGATATTTAAGCAGTAATGACATGGGCAGAGTTCTGCTAATTTGAGGGCAGATCACTGCTTTAACAAAGATTAGATTCAAAGATTGCTCTGTTGAATTCCTCTTTATAAAGTGATTACTAAATAACAACCCTGAACAACATTGGTGTGACCTGACCATTTATCAGCAAGCACGCTGTCTCCTCCCCTACAAATGATGTGTGCGCACCTCGGTCTCTGAGGACTCCACCATGGAAAAGGGTAAAGAATCAAGAAGACTGATTCTCTATTTTAATCTCAGAAATATAATACTTCAGCTCTGAGTGCCTTAACTGTTTCTCTAGTGTATCTTTTTCATTCTTAAGTACCAACTCCTTAAGAGAAACCAAATTTGTATACTTTTGTATTTTATCACTTATTTTATTCGTGTGAGAGGAATAACAAACTTTAGCAAAGCATTCAAATAATAATTTAGTTCTTGTACTCGACTTTTTAGTTGAGAATTTCTAATTTCCATTAACTTTCCCTTTAAAATTGCCATCTATATAACACATGCAAGCAGCAATAGCTTTTTTCCCCTGTTATTTAAAATTAAAGGTGGGCTCTAAGGGCAAAGTACCTAGCACTAGAAATGCTGCTATAAATGGATATTCAAGGTAGTGCTCTGACCACAGGGACACCCACATTTGTTATGACAAGGTACCACCAAAATATATTCTATTCACCAAAACCTGTGTAGGAATTTTCAGGAATTACTTACATTATAAACTGCTCACATAAATCAAACTAGGTTCAAAACTGTGCATCCCACATCTGGACAGCAGCAGCACTACCCTGAACTGCAAGTATAGTTTTGAAAAATTTAAACTGCCTTTGATTTATAATAACACCCTTCACCTGAAATTGCCAAACTTCCAGTTTTCTAACCCAAGTGCTTCCTTAATACAAGGTGTGGATGAGTCCAGACCAAGTAAAAAAACCTGTCCCTAATTCTGGAACACAACCACACCTAAAAGGCCAGTAAACAGGAAATAGCCTTGAGTTTAAAGTGTTATACATATCTCAAGGTAGCCAGCTATTATTTCAGCAATAGGAAAGGAAGGCAAGAACTTGCTTCCGTCCCAGTGGATGCCCATGCATTGACACTGTTGGTGCACAGAATGAAAAAAATAAGCAAATACCAGTGGTAATTAATGCTGGCAAGGTGTGTTGGACATGAAAGGTCAAATTCTGCTCATAATCACACATGGCTTGCTAAAGAAAATTTTTCTTTTTACCTGGTCATTTGTAGTCAGTCTTACTCTCAATCTGTACATTAATACAAAATCAGATCTGCCTTCATGCAATATCTAAGATGACAAAGGTGTTACTGTAATTACATGCAAGACAACCATTCACACTTTGCCATGAAAAATGCATCACAGTTAAGAACAACACATCAGTTTTGTAAACAACACATCAGTTTTGTAAATTAACACCTGAACTAGGCAAACTGTAAAAGCCTGTGTTGGTTTGGCATGCTAGTTACCTAAGAACTACAAAAACGTATTCACATTGAATACAAGTACTATTCCCAAATAACAGCTGACTCACAAAGTACCCTGGTGATATGTCTGCAGAAAATAAGCAGATGACTCATGTCTGTAAATTCCTGAAAGTACCAATAGACCCCTTGCTTAGTCATCTTTTGCTTGGATGCTGGGTTCATGAGCTCTGTAAACTATAATGAGAGATCTAGCTCTTAGTAGGACTCTCTTTCCCTTTTTTCCTCTCTTCTAAACAGTGCAAATTATCTCCCTAAAAATAACTTCATCTGCGTAAGTGAGTCACTTCAACTAGCAAGCTTATACAAGTCATGCAGTTAAGCAGTAATATTTGGTTATGAAGGTAAAAATGCTGCTGTCAAACTCAAGATTTAAAATGAAAATTATGTCAGAGGAAGTCCCATTTACCCCTTCTCTCGCAGAAATAGAAACATTTCCTTTGGAAAATTTAAACAATTAGCTCATTCAGGAAAGTAAAGCTTTCTAATTTAGTTCCATGCTCAAAGTAATTTAAATCTGATGATTTCTTACTTTGGCTCTCCTAAGCATCACACTGTTAATGTAAGAGGAACTTAAAGAAGCAGACTGGAGAAGGAATCCAGTAAAACATTGCTTTCTCCTACATTACAATTTACAGATCATTCTTTAAAAGTCAAATTTTAGACAGCCACAGAGTGGGGAAAATAATGTCTTTATGCAAGCACTACATGAGCAGAACTTGGAGGGCTGTTTATGGGTAATTAAGCATTGAGTAAATTCTTCACTGATTGAACCCTAATTTTCCCACACAGTTCATAAGAAAGCAAAAGAAAAAGGACTTGCTTGTTGAGAATGAGTCATGTTGTAAAGAAACTTAATTACAGTTTATAAATAGTTGAAGTTGCTCTCTTTTTGAAACGTAAGAAACTATCTAGAAGTAACACACAAATTTGCTTCTCTTGACTTAGGATTTAATGCATACATATATTCAAAACACAGTTATCTTAAAGCCAAAATCTTGGTTTATTAATAACGAACTAACTGTGCAATGCATCTGTAAGGTTGAATTGTTTATTTTCTTAAAAAACAGCAATCTGAGGCCTGGAACAGGTTACCTAGTTTGTTAAGCTTATGTCAACAACTAGAGTTGATTTTGACTATCCTATTAACTTTAAAATAGTATCTTTAGCATCTAATTTTACAACTTGTTCAACAGGATATGAAATATGGAAGGAATGTCAGAAAAAGCATGTACCAGTGCTGGTACAGATTTTCTGAAGGAAAAATGCTCAGAAGAAACGGGCAGGTTTACGACAGCGCCCTCCTTTCCACCTTTAAGCACTGGAGAAAAGAGATGGGAAAACAAAGCCATGCTTAAAATGCTTGGTGGCCATTAATATAAGCACTTATATGGTAACATTTAAAAATTTTTCCATATACTGTTCCTCTGTTCTAGGAAAAAGGTTTGTTTATTCTTCGTGTGGCACTTGATAAATCCAGATAATTGTTTTCACAAAAGCCAACATTTACTCACTGAATTCATCCTTTAAATCCCTGGATGCTGCCATACTGGTTATCTTACTAACCTTTGGGATGCTTGATTCTGTAGCAGTTTATTGCACTTGAAATTTGTTTTGCACTCACGAACACTGAGTGATCTGGATATTTGATTGTTGAGATTTCTATTTTCACAAGATTTTATGGCCTGCACAACCTTAGTTCAATCCATACTTGCTTTATGGAGCTGCCTTCAAAGAAAAGATAACACAGTGTTGTTTCCAGTTCTAAACAGTCCTAGGCTGCACAGAGCTGGCCAAAGGAGACACTGTTCTGGCTTCTCCCATCTGACAGACCCTCTGCATTTATTTACTGCACAACACTGAAGTCTTGCTCCAATTCAAGGTGTTATTTCTGCATGAGCTTTTCAATGTGATGATTTTAATCATCATAAGAATGATGTTAGCTACGTAAAATATTTTTTAAAAGTTTCACAGCACATTCATGAATTGAGAGGTTCTTTAGGGAGTCCAGATGAGGAATGAAGGAACAAGGAAAGAACAGTCAACCTGTCTGCTGATGCTAAGTACCAGCCTGTGGGATGCAATTCTTCTGAGACTTACTAGTAAAAAATCCTTTATATAGCCAAACACAAGTCCTTCCAACGCTGATTGCCATAGTACACACTTCAGAATCCATGATTACTGGACATGTGAGAGGTTTTGTTACAATTATTTCACCAGAAAACCATCAGAAGATATGCCAAACTCAAGTCTCCAGAGAACACTGAAGACTCTTAGCCTGTTACTAGCTGTTCTCTTCCCAAACTTCCCTGACTCACTCCTTACTTATCATCCAGCTTTGGCGAGAGACTGCCTCTGCACTCAAGTACTTCTGATGAAGTAAGTAATGGAAACAGGAAACACATATTCCAGGCTCCAGAACTGCATTTCTGTCTCTTATTAGTACATATTCATCATCTTTCTGCCTGTTCTTTTTTTGGTTCACTGAATTTCACATTCTCTCTGCCTTACTTGCAATTGAGCTCACACTGCCGGGAAAAACACTGGATTTGAATGCATGGCCTCAAACTGAAAAGCTCCTTGAACTTGGAGCTCTGCAGTTTTCCTGTGATGATGTGGATGAGACCCATGTGAATTTTCAGTGCAACTCCATGGCAATACATATACCATATCACCTACACATCTCTCAAGCCCTATTTTAAAAGAAAATTTATACTAGATTTTTTGGCATGACTTCTCCTATGAGACAGGTGATTCAGACAGCCCGTACAATGGGTGAAAAATCTTTACCTAACTTCAAGGAAAAAGAGATTTCTTCAGTTTTTAGATAAAAATTCCAGTGCAGAAGGCCTTTGGGGACTCATATTGATCATAGTTCCTATGGAGAAGCCTGAATAGATTTAGCCACAAGCATTCTGGGGGCTGTAGTGTCTAGCACAAAGCTCCTCAGGGCAGGATTTCAGGCTACTTTGCCTAGTCAATCTTTCCTGGACTCGTGTGTGCTGAAGGCCTTTGGCCTACATTCTACTGGCAAAAAATGAAAGGGGAAACTTGGCTTAAAACACACAAAAATTACTGAATGCCACAGCTATCCTGCTTTGGTGTGTGATGATTTATTCTTGCAGGAATGAGAAAGCAAGGATGACAAATAACATATCAATGGCATTAGTGTGGGACTTTTGGTTAACAGAGCGCAGTCACAGAAATTTGAAATTGTTAAATATTATTAGGACTGACATCCCTTCTGGAGAAAAAACAGGTTTTTTGCAGGAAGATGCTATTTTGAAATCAACATTTCAAAATTTCAAATCTGAAAGGAAAAGCTGTTTATGGAATTTTAGCTGAGACACTTATGGCATTCTGGGTGTGTTGGTAATCACAGCTGGTTTTGAAATAATTAGGTCTGTCCTTGCTACGGGAAATATCCACCCCACTGGCAAAGTCAACACTTGTATAGTAAATGAGTAAGATGACTTATGTATGAAATACTTTCAAATAAATACTACAGAAATACAAGTTAATACTCCAAAAAAAGAGGAACAACTAATTTATTAACAGAATATACAATACAAAACAATAAAAGACAAACCACTGTAGGCAAAAAGGCAACAATGAATTGTGATGGATTAAACTATTCTGACACATTACAGAGTAATTTGTTTAATTAGCTTTGTTTTGGTTTGTTAGTTGGTTTTGTCTGTTTGGGTCTCTTTAAATATAATGTAACCCAGTTTTATTTGAGGAGGGCTGCATGACTTTTCTGTATCCACCTTATGGTTCTCCTTGCACTGATAGTGGGAACTATAACACAATCTAGGCACCAGTGGCAACTAGATTTACAATTACAATTATTTTGATTTTCTTTCAACATAGGGGTATTATATAGTTGTAAAAATATCCCATGTCTTTATTGTAACCTGCAACTTTTTTTTAAGTACTCCATCCTTCATACAAACCAGCATTTTTTAAAAAAATTTGAATGACTGAAGTTACAGTCATGTGCTGCTGACAGAGTATCTAACTATTGGTTTAGTTTTACAGAGGAACTAAGTAACAGATCAAATCAAGATATTCTTCAAGCAGTTTCCAGCTATGTGGTCCAAGACCATGCTATAGAGCTATAACTTAATCTGAAAAGAGCTTTATAACAGCTTCTTGCTTTTGAGTGTCAATGCCCACCCCACCTATGTCATACTCTTACTGGATTTCTCTTATTGGACACCAAGACTGTGCCATGTCCTAAAAATATCCTGTGGAGTATCTCACAATTCTATATTGACTCCGAAGAAATGACATAATGGCCTTACAGGTCTTTTCCTTCTCTAATTTCTGGAATCCTATCTTAATTAAGAAAAAGGCTTCTTATTATCAGCTTCAGCTACTTACTTGTATTTTGTTTTATTTTTACTTCAAATTCTCCAAGATCTTCATTCCCTCCTCCTTCCGTTTTTATTTCCTTTTATTGTTTCTGCTGTTACAGTTTCTATAGTAACTTCTGGAAGTGCTGATGAGATTGATGTGACTAAAAGCTGTCTCTTCTCCATCTGAATTGTTTGAAGCTTGAAACTTAAATACAGTTGCAGTTGTTATGGGTGTAAAAAGCAAGCAATGCCCTTTCTTAGCACAGACAGGATCACTGCAAAAAATACTCCTCTGCTTTCTGAGCAGAGATGCACTGCTAGATGCTGAAAAGTTTTATGTTACTTTCCAACTGGACAGGAAAACTTCTAAACCATGTTTTTACCTGAAAAGCAGATGTGCAAAACCATTGTCTTCTCTCACCAATATTTTATTAAAATTATGAGGCTTGCAAATAAATTGGTTTTTTTCTGTTTCAATGGTTCCTGGGATATGAAACAAAACTTTTACTTCACTCTCACCTGTGGTCAGTGTGACATTATCCTGCAGGTCAAGAGGATCCTCTGCTGCCACACCTGTTATCCTGTTCTTCCAGCCTTTGCTTCTTTCAGGCTTGCAGCTTTCAAAACCCAAGCCAGTGTAATCCCATCAGGCCCACACAGCCAACTAAGCCACTCCAGACATTTTTAACTGCAGTACAGGCCCACTGCATCTTCCCACTCCTGCACATCACAATTTTACTCTTTTACTCTTCAAGCCACCTTACACAGTACTAAAAGCTTATCCCTCTATGGCTTTTTGACCTAAAGAACTATTTTGTGGAACACACTCTTTTATGACACGCTTTCTAGACCACCAGCCATTTTTTGTGCATTTTGCGAATCACCATTTGAGGATGATGCAAGACAAACATCAGGATCACACCCCTAAGCTTCAGGGAGCAGACTTCTGGCTGTTCAGGGATCTTGCTCCTCCCATGGAAGACTCCTATGGGATAATGGTCCTGGTGAGAAGATGGGTCTATGATGTCCTCCTCCTAGCTCAAGAACAGTCTATCCTAGTGAGCAGAAAGGCAAACGCTACCAGCAGGAGGCCTACATGGATGAGCAAGGAACTGATAAAACTCAAGCATAAAAAGGAATCCCAGGAGATGTGGACACTCCCTGAACATGTAGAGACAGGACTGGGAATGTCAGAGCTGACCTAGAATTGAATCTGGCAATGTGAGTTAAGGACAGCAAGATGGGCTGCTACAGGAACAGCAAAGTATGACTAGGGAAAAGACAGGACTGCTGCTGAATAAGGCACGGGGAGTGCTGACAAAGGAGACAGAAAAGCAGCTTAAGGACTCCCTCCTTCACCCATTTTGAAATTCATGCATCTTTGTGACCAGTTCCATCTCTAAACTACGGTGTATTACTTGTTATTCCAAAATGAATTATTTTTCTATTTCATAAAAGGTATTCAGCACTCGCCTCTGTGTGCTATTGCTGTCATATATAGATTCTTAGAAAAAAATTATTTTGCTGACAAAGTGATTGTCATTGCACAGAAGAAGGAAAGAGAGGGAAGAATGATTCAGAAAATGTTTCTTATCTTGATGGAGCTCTTATTTCTAGAAATTTCATATCTCTAATAATCCTGTGGTGCTGTGTATCATCCTGGTTTTTTTCTCAAACATTATCTGGTATTGAACCCAGGACTCATCCACGAAACTCCTGCTTATCATTTCTTTCTGGACTGAAAACAAGATATTTGCTTTCTACTTGCTATTATGAGCAATTTTGAACTTGGTGTATTTCACATCTTTAAAGCATATTCTCATCTTAGAAAAAAACTATCTGTGAGTTACCAAAGCATGCAGACACAAACCAGACACGGACTAAGAAGAATAATCACCACAACCTGTACTCAAGTCCTGCCCCTGTCAACTACTTTTTGTGACCTAATTATTTCTTTTCAAAAATTGAGTGGATAAAATAGGATTATATCCTTTTTCTGTGTTGGGTACCTTTTCTGAGAATTTTAGTTATCTGTCATATACCTGGGTACATAGTAGTGATACTCTAGATATATATATATATATATATATATATATATACACACACTCTAGATATATATATATATATATATACACACTCTATATATACATATATATATATACACTAAAAAAATCAACAGTTCACTTTTCTGACAAGTGCAATTTTGTAAGAAGTTATTACAAAACCTTTCAGTCCATTTGTTAAAGTGCTTGTAGTTGCTGGAAGAACATCAATTAATGTCTTCAGCAATATACTACAGTTTTAGAAGTGTGGCAAACACACATGTTTCTCAGAAATTAAAAAAGTAATATCCACAGCAAAATGACATTTAAAAATATCTTGCCAGTCCACCCACATCAGGCCATCTATAAGATTCTTATAAAGCCAAATTAGTATCACAACTGTTGTTTCCTGTTTGTTGCTGTCCACACCAATTTTATGAGCTTTCTGCTGTCCATTCTCCCTTTTTCTGCAATTACAAATAGGAACCTACAGCTAGCTTATCCTGAGTGACATGAAAACAAAAGGAACCTAGAGAAACAGAAAAACAGGAAAATAAAACCACTTTTCAGATTCACTTGCATTCATTATGAATACCTCTATAAAAAAAAGTCTCTTTTGGCTCACATACAAGTAAATAGCCAAGGTAGAATCAAAGGAACAAAATGTTTAAAGCACTCTTAATGTCAAAAATAAAATTACCAGCTTTCAATAAAAATTTCAAACTAAATCTACTTGCCAGGATCCCTTAGAAAAAAAAAAAGGAGAAAAATACACTATGGAGAAAAATGATCAGCAAAAGACTCATTACAATTCAGTCCTGTGATTAGCCCCTGCCAAACCCTTGCCTAGTTTAGTGCAGAACTGTGTGCCTGTGACTCAGACTACTTTTCCATCATGCTGCCTGTCCACAGCACTGCAGAGTAGCTGCAGTTTTCACTGACTTCAGTGAGCAAGAGACACTTCACCACACAGGAGATGGCCCAGAGAATGCTTTGCTCTGAGTGACTGGAACAATGTGCAAAGTTTTGAAGAAACCTGGTCAGTTCAGGTTTTGCTGCAGGCAGAACATGCTTTCAGAAACTCTCAAGACAAAATTCAAAGAAATACATGGAACCAACTAAAGTACTGAGTCAGAGGAGAAGATCACCAAAAAGAAAGACACTTATTCCCAAGCATAAGATCCAAGTTTGATTATCTCTAGCCATTTTTACATCACTGAGGCTTTGTTAATCACAATTTCTCATTTAAGAATGAAATTACAGTCTTATACAATATTTACAGATTGTTTTGATCAGCATTGAACTTCTCATTCTAGACTCCTGAAACATTTATTTTGTTATGCTTGGCATTTCTGCTGAACTATCCTGCTCTCCTGACAGGACCAGATACCACCCTGTTATTCACATGGTCATGTTCTCTTTCTACCTTCTTTAGTTTTCAGAGTCATAAATTCCCATTTTCATTTAAGGAACGATGAGAAGAATAAAACAACAGCACTATATAAGAAAGTTAAACCACCTCATTAGATAAAAACTCACAGAAACAATCTAATGTAAATATTCCTCTCAATACTTGGCCTATTTTTTCAGGACATGGCTCGGGCAGACAAGGTTTCTTTCTCATAACTTTTCTTGAAAACACTGACAAACGTGTGCAGACAGCAATATTCAAACAAGAATGCACCAGAAGCTGGTCTTGGTAAAATCCACCAAAAACCCCTGAATCCAGAAGCAGGTGCCGACCCAAAGCCTGACACTCATAAGGTATAGCCTCCCTTTAGCCAACTAATGCCTTAGGTCCCTTGCTTGCTTGCTTCTCCCTTGTTTCAAAACTTTCTTCTTGCATTGGGATGCTGTCTGTTTCTGATCTATCCTCTACCAGAGACAACCACCTACCTGCACAGACAATTAAAGGGTAGAGAAAAAGCTCCTTATGTTGGCATACCCATAGCAAGAATGATCATCATTTAAACTTGAGCTTTTACATGACCAGCACTTTGGAACTCCTGGGTCAGTGGCATTATCCACACAGAAACTGAAATCTCTTACAGTCAGCCAAGGTCATTTCCAGCAAATGTTCCCAGCCTACTTCACCTTGACTGAGATCCCAAATCAACTGGAAATATAAATGCTGGCAGCCTTCAACATTCTCTACCCCCTAAATATTGTTCAGTGAAACAAACCCTTTTTAGTTTAATGCTTGTCCTTTTCAAGACATCTTAAACAACCACTAACACAAGCAGTGTTTCATTTGCTACTGCATACTGGTCCAGCTTCTGTCCATCTCTTTAGTGCTGATAACCTAAAGATCTTGCAAGATAAAAATTAATCTTTGAAAAGCCCAAATACAGGTTGCTTTAGAGTTCTACTCTTGTGTTTATAACAATAATGCTACTTAAGTCTTAATTATGCACAGAAAATGTAACTTGTGTCTTCATCTATTGATTGGTTACTGCATCAATGGCTGGACTTGATCTTAAAGGTCTTTTCCAACCTAACTGATACT